>NW_028328193.1:0-92171 GCF_054136105.1 Typopeltis vanoorti
TCGGTGTCGTGGCCTTCTATTTTGCCCATCCCGAATGATATCTGTTTGAGGGAATAAGGGAAAAAATGAAAGTATAGTAAGAATCAAATTCAATAACAAATAATGCCTTTTAATGAAATAAAAGCAAGTAACCAATCCCGCATTCAATTTATACTATGAATTATAAAGGAATAACAAATGAATAGTAATTTTTGATTTGATTGAGGCTATTCGTTCTTAGAACCAGCTGAAGGCTATGAGAAGATAGCCTTCAGCATCGGAGTTGTTCGGCTTTTTAATAAAAAAAAGATGCTAAACTATGGTTTTAGTTCTCGCTGGCCGTTCGAAATGTCGGTTCTTATCAGACATCAGGAAAAAATTAGTTTCTTCAAAATGTCTGATGTTTCAAATGAGTGAATTAAATATATTGCTCTCTCATGGAAGAAAGCTGTTTCACTTGATTATAAATTACATTACCAACTCCCAAAAATATATTCTTGCTTAATCCTTTATCGGAGTAAAAACAAACTTTGCACGTGAAATATATTCACAACTAGGATACATTTTTTTTGTGGTTCCCATCCATGAAATGTTTACGTAAACTCCTTTAAAGACCAAACATGAATTTTTTCAAGCCGATTTAGGTCTCCGAATAGTTAGAAATGTGGTGTCACATCGAATGGTGAAATTAACCTTGAACATAAAAACAACCAGAAACATCCATGACCAAGGAGGATTCGGAGGATTTATTGGTTGGAGAGAGGACACGCTAACGACTCTGTGCACCAGGCCAGCAAACTGAATACAGTGAATAATAACTTAACTTTAATATCCCAATATCGAAAGCGGACATCCTTTCAAAACTAAGCATCTATATAAAAGTAACAGAGGTGTTAAGATACTTCATGTGCAAACTTTATTTGCTTACGGTTGGATGAAGGATTATTGAAGAATATAATTTCTTGTCAAATTTAATTTAAATAATAATCAAGTAAAAATAACTTTCAACCGCTATTTTTGAAACAATATTTTTCTAACAAAGTGATGCACGTTTTCACAACGTGTATGTTAGAAATATGAATCCTGCATTATTTCGACCTGCCATACCCCTTCAAACACAAAAGACCGAAAACCTTCATAACAAAAGAATGCTGAAAGAACATGAAACGCCCACAAATAGAGAGTAAAACACCTGCACTAAACCGTCACCCACAAACAAGAACTCCGATAAAGGGATATAGGGTCTAGGACTCAGTCCTAGATGTTTCTATAGTGTTAACCTAGTCCTAGATGTTAACCTAGGTGTTTCTATTGGTTTGGCTTCGAATGACGAGATTTTAATCTTTTTCCCACTGCAGGAAAATAAAATATCATCTTATGCCGATGATGTAGGCACTTTGAGGAATAAATATTCCATATACATGTTTTTTGGTGTTTTGAATAATTTCATCAAGATCAGTGCATAAACTGCTAATTCAGGCAAGAAAAAAATTAAAAGTTCTTGGAAAGTGGGAACTTGGAGGCATTTTTTGGACTAATCCCAACAAGCGAATCCCTCACTATACTTGAAATTCCCATCTCCAATTACCCAAAATTACTAATTGTAGAAATATACAAAAGGAATCTTAGAATGGAAAATTCTGCCACTTTTCTTTTCTTCTTAAGCCATAGTATTTCAAACCATAATCTCTCCTGCTCTGTTTTAAATAACACAAATTACAGATGTAACAGAAGCCGAAGAAAAAAAAATGTAATAAGTACAATTTTTTGGTACAGCTAATAACATAAAGTTAAAAAAGGATGTCTTCAACTAGCAAAGAAACATGGAGGCTTTGTGAAATTCTGCTGTTTAAGCAAATAGAGCTTCAAAAATATATAATGTTGCAGACCAACACAAATGTGCAGAACTTCCCCGGTACTACTTGGGTTTTCTTCTTCCCCGTTATGAGTAAATGATTATAAATGTACAAAGTACAGACTGTTTCTGAATACTGCAACACACACTCTGTGCTCAACTCTAGGCTGCTACAACACTCTGGCATTGGCATTCTTCCCATTAATAAAAGTACAATTTGGTATAAAGAACTCTTTAACCTCTTTTGCCACGAACGTCGACAGTTCCACACTCACAAGAACATGTTTTTTCATAAATAATTCAAGTTCCAAGAATACAGTAACAGGAGGGAGTGGAAAATTACAAATGATCGCCTATCCTGTCAATACCATCAAATGGAGCTATTTTAACATGAGATATCCAATGTGACATTAGGTACAGTTTGAAAACAGTAGAACATGCATTCTACAGCTACCCTCTTGCCGTGCGTATTTGGAACAGATTATGTAATGTGATGGACATTCCAGTAGTAACAACAGAAGAACATTACAGGTTCTTTTTTTTTTGTATCCACCACGCGTCAGCAATGGGAAGAAAAGTTTGATATTTATAATTAATGAATTAAAATCTCTTTTATCGAAGATTAGGGAGACACATGGATTTAAAAATCATAAATAGTACATACAATTGCTTTATAATATTGTATTGTGGAAATTTTATTGTTCAGCGAGACCTTTTTGTAAAGAAGCATTCTGAAAGAGACAAAAGTTTTGGCAAGGTTTTGCAGACCACCCACACTATGCAATATTCACCATAACACGTAGATAAATTTTGTCTATTTTTACTATGAGAGGATTATTAACTGTTCCATGCTCTTAGTTCAGTGTGTTCTTATGGTCAGGGATAAATGGAGAGTAATCCAAGGCAGAAATTCTCCTACTCAAGGCGGTTAACTAAGATAAAGTTAACAACCAGCGTATCAGACATCTTTTCATTTTAGTTTCAATTAGTTTTTTGGTTGTTCATCTGCATGAGAAGACTGGTGAGAAAAATTGATAGCCTTTGGCTAGAACACCGAATCTATCGGTGTTCCCCGATATCGGTTGTGGCCCCTGTACTAAGTACTCTAGGCATATCATGAACATCCCTTTACCTTTTCTGTTCAATCTCTTTCTAACTAATCTTGTAATACTAATCTTGTAAAGTAGAGCTACTTTATGGCACTTTACGCCTGTCACTGGGTGGAACCTTCGCTGAATCTTTGTCCCGTTTTGATTAAGGCCAGGAGTAATGAGTTTATTCGTGACCCTTTAATATTACTCCATGATAGTGTTTCTCAAAGTGTGGTACGCGTACCCCCGGGGGTACGTGAAAGGTCTTCAGGGGTATGTGGTAATTTTCAGCTATGCATAATTAACGCATGGAATCATTATTAAGAAAAAAAAATTATTTTAAACGTAGTTTAAAATAATTCTTTTGGGTAGTTTAAAAATTCGCGTGTGTGATCAGTCGTGAAATTTTCCTTCAGCTTCGTATATGAATGTACTTTGCGAGCCTGCAACAACGCGAAGAACGTACGATAGCGAAAGCTAAAAAAGTAATAATATGAATCGTTAGTAGATGTAATTAAGTTAAACAGATATTAATCAAAGTGCTTCATTATTTGATCATATTACAAATTTGATCTCAGTTAAAATAGAGATTAATAGGCTTGTACTACTTTTACAGTGATATAATTGCATTAATAATGTGCGGAAGTTTCCCATAATCCAATGCATTACCGAAATGGTGTGTATTTTTCATTAGAAGATAAGACAGTGTGAAATCACTAGCATCTATATGCTGACATAGGCGCTGATGAATTCTATTCATGAAGATACTTCACGGGATAAATTTGTTTACTTATACCTGCTAAACAATTAATTAGGAGTATAATTTCTTGGCAACTTTAAATCAATTACTCTCCCGTTGTTTCCGACTGGGTTTCCTAAGAATCTGTTGGTTCTACGCTGGAGTAATTCGTCGAAGTCAAGACCCTAGGGAGTAACAGAAAAAAAATCGGCCAAGCGCCCATTAGTATTCTCTCGAAGGGTGCAAAGTGTGCCACCAAGCATCGCCATCAGAGAGAGAGAGTGTGTGTAACAGAGAGAGAGAGTAGGAAAAATATAACTTTCAGAAGGTTTTGTTACATAGTCTTAAGTCTTCAGGTTTTCTGGTGTATCCCTGATGAGAAACAAGAATTCGACACATGTGTCGGTCCCATTAGAATCTTAATGAAATTCATTATTAAAAAGCGAATATTAATCTCCTAGGTGCAGTTTAGGCCTAACAAGTAGCGCAATGCAAACCAACTCCCAGGTCTTGGTTTGCGATATATATGAGACTTGAACTTAATATTTATGCTAATTGCGATTGTGTTCTCATAAGCCTTTCGGCAAATTTTGAAACGTGATTAAGTTTCGGTTCTGTCTGGCTCTAGTCATGATGGATAAACAACATCCTCTCAAGGATTAATAACTTAATTTGGCTGGCGGAAGTCTTTCGGCTATATCCTAATATAAATTATGTTTTTTTAGGAAAGTAAGATCGGAAACCAAAACTCAAAACGAATAGAGCATTTCGCTCCTTTGGCTTGGCATTGTTCCTTTCTTTTTCTTTCTTTCTTTTTTTTTTTTTTGGTTAGCTTTCTAATTCTCATTGAATTGAGCGGTGAAATCGAAGTACAATAAGTGAGTGAACTCTTGCGCTTCTTTTCTTTTCTAATTAAACCCTGTAACACAAAAATATCCACAACATATTTAATAATAAATAAATAGTTAATGACTTTTCTTGCTTGGTAGATGGTCTCCATCCCTTGACCTTGCTTATGTCGCATCTTGCTTTCTCTCCAGACTTTCTGCGAAGACACACACACAAATACACACACACAGAGAGAGAGAGCACGGATAGGCACCTTCTACCATGTCCAGCCCCTGAACACGAATATTTGCATCGTTGTCTGTAATTGCTTTTGTTTTATTATCGACATTTTGAGACTAACGTGGGGTTATAATACCATTTTCAGGTATTAAAACATACTTCCCTTTCCTTTATCGGTTAACTCACGATCTTGTTCAATTAATCAGAATTAAATAGACTACAAAACACTGAATGTTTATCCCTAAATTCAAAGTTTGAAATTTACAAATTAAATGAAAGATGTTATGATCAGTAGAAGCGAAAGCACTAGTAAACATTGCAATTCATTCAACATATGATACAATGTGAAAAGGGAAAAGAGTTATATTAAAAATTAAATATTGCAAATTATGGTCTTCCAAGTCTCTCAAACTTGAGCGAACTGGTAGATGTCAGATGGAGTTTTCTGTTCAGCCTACTGATGGTTTCACATATGTATTTCCAAAAGTGTTTGCATCGTCGTCCTCTACTGTGTTTGCCTTCTAGTTTGTACAGGATGAGGGATTCCAAAAAGGACGGGACTTCAGCATGTATGAGTTGATGCCCAAGCCATCTGAGTTGTAGTTTTTTTTACTATACTGACAAGTGGTTCTTGCTTAGCCAGATTTAACACAGCAGAGTTAGTGAAACGGTTCATCCAGTTGTATCCAAGGATCACTCTGAGATATGTAGTTCCAAAGGAGTTAATTAGATCTGTAGTTTTTTTTTTGTGCTTATTGTCAAGGTTTGAGAACAATACAAGAAGATGCATCTACTGGTTGCATGGTAAAGTCGTAATTTTGGCCTTAATGATACTAATGATTAAGTTTTCATTACGTTTAAGTTGACTTAAAACTGTACGGTTGATATAATTTTCTGTAGTGCTGCTGCACGATCCAAGGTGTTGAAAGTCGTTTACTCTTTCTATGGGTTTATTGCATGAATATGTATGAGTAGACTTGTATGAGTTTTGGGGGATGACCATAGAAGCTGGGTATTTTAAACATTGCTTCTCAATTAACGGATTCAAAGGCTGTTTGGATCTATATAGGTTAAAATGAGTGTTAAGTTTTAATCACGTGAACGTTCTACGATTTTTATGATGCAATGCATCTGTTCTATTGTACATCGTTTTTTTAGAAATCCAGCTTGGTTTTTTTTCTTAAGTGGTGTTAAATAAGGTTCTATTCTATTGAGTATCATCTTTGGAATAAAATATTGCAATAAAAGGCACAAAATCCATTTTTGGAGGAAATAAGGAATGTAATTCGAGGTCGATTGGGAACGGTTTGACCAGGAATGGATCTCATTGAGTCCAATTAAAAAAAACTTTTTTTTATAAGTTAAATCAAATATTTGAAATATATTGAATAATTTGATAGTACAATGTATGGAAACATACAATCTGCTTACGAGAAATACAACTGTTTTTACCAATGACGAATCGAAAAGCAATCTAATCAGAGCATTCAAAATCCAGCAGGATATTGATAGTTATAATTTTTCCAAATAGAACAGTCCCCTACGGTTGTTGTTTTCATATCTTTTCTTTGACACTCATTGCACCTCAAGAAATCAGAAAGCGGTTTCCCAATAAACCCAGCATAACGCAAAGAATCAAAATAGTACCACTCGATACGAAAGTTTCAAATCAGTAGTTTTATATACAGACCAATATGTATATATATCAAGTGTAGTGGTGAAGGCCTTAGAAATTAACCACCTTCAAGTGTAGTGGTGAAACCTTAGTGGATTAATGAAAATGACACCATTTCGAGAGCTCAGCTTACATTTGTTAGGGACGGAAGTAATGGTCTATTAAGTTGTTTACATTTGAAATAGGGCGACTTTTTAATATGACACTTTAACTAATACGTCACCTTGTTAATAAGATAATTTTAATAAGTAGAGTATTGTTATTTCTGTGGCACAGTCTTATTGCATTTTTAGACAGAGAAGATTCTTCTACCAGATCCTTATCAAACCAACTGCAGAGATTACTTGACGGAGTGGAAATTTCGCGGTGGTTACGGTCCTTTAACGCAAGAGGTGAGAAGAATTTTTTTACCTAAGAGAAATAATTAAAGTACCTTCTAGTAGAGTGAATGTTACGATAAAGAATATTCAATGAATTAACGACGCTTGCTCGACGTTAATTAATTTCGTTTAGTGTTTTATAATATTTTTAAATGTCAATTAATACTTTATTATATGTCTAATAAATTACATACATATACAATTTAATTATACATAGTTTATGTAATACGTTTAGTGAAATTTTTAAATGACAGAAATATAGAAATTGCAGTTATTACAGAAACAAAAAAGAAACTTAAAGGAACAAAAGAAACAGCTAACTACAATATCAATGTAGTGGAATGGATAAATACATGCAAAAGCTGGTGTAGTGATTTGGATCCATAAATCAATTTGAGTAAAAATAACTCATTATAGATACTGGAATGAAAGAATATTAGAAGTGCGATTAAAATTAAATAAAGAAACTTCAACAGTTGTCGCAGTGTATGCCCGTGAGGAAGGAAAAGAAAAAGAAAATGATTACTTTTACAAAGAGTTACAAGAAATATATGAAAAATTAAATAGATTTCCACTAAGATTTGCACCAACTTGGCTACAAAAAATAAAATAAATAAACAATCTAGAGAAACAAAATTTAATTATAAAGTAAGACTACTAAATGATTCAAGTATAAGAAATTTATACCAACAGAGGATTAATAACTACTTGGACAAAATACAAGTAAATGAAGACATTGAGAAAGAATGGAATAATATAAAAGAAATTATCACATCTGTCTAGGAACACGCAAAAAACATAAAATAAAAAATTACATATATGGGACAATGAAATAAAAACAAAAATTGAAAACAAAAAGCTGGCATATAAAAAAGACGAGAAATAGCCAAACGAGAAACCAGAAAGAGACAGAAAGCTGGGAAAAATTTGTCTTATCTAGAAAATGACATACAAAATCAGACTCAGTGCGTACAAAATACCAAAACACATGAATGCAGATATAAACGCACGCACGTGCGTATGTGTGTGTGATTTTCTCTAATGGTACTTATATGTTATGTAATCTGTTGACTGTGGCCTTGTTATCTGGTATGTTGTTCTGGTTACTCCGTAGGTTGGATTGAAGTAAGTAGTGTTTTATCATATCTGTATAGTGGCATAAGTGTGTTTCACCTTAAATATTTTGCGTTCTGTCAAAGCTGGCAGCATAAGTGTGGGTTGTTCCCAGAATATCAGTTTTACCATTTTATTTTTCAACCATTGCAAACTGATAGGGTTGTAGTCTGTACAGAATGCGTATGACGTGATTGCGTATCTTAAAATGTTCTCACATATTGCTACTCACAAAATGTACTCACATATCACACAATTTATACTGATCTATAAAGATCAGTATAAATTGTGTGTGTCGGGAATTATCTTACTTAGGTAGTTTATATAGCTATTGCAACTTTGATCAGCATCGAAGTGATGTCTGAGAAAGAATGTTGTTTTCACCCGTGTGGTGGCTGTTGTGTTAGGATTGGCGCTTTGTGTATAGGAGGATGAATGTCGCAGAGTGAGATATTTGGTTTCTACGGGTAGGGTTTGGGGATTTTTGAATATCATTAGCTTTGTTTTTCCAGGATATATATATACACACGCCGTTTTTGGTAAGCCAGTTAGTGATTTGGTTGATATCGTGTTGCATATTTGTGTGAGCGATATTTGTGTTGTTTTCAATTGATTCTATGGCCGTGTCGTCTGCTATTGGAAGATTTTACTTTAAGGGAAGGCGGCTTATGTCGTGAGTGTATATGTTAAATAGAATGGGAGATAGGACAGCTCCTTGCGGTACTCCACAGGTTACATGTACCTCTTTGCTGTACGCAGATCCTAATACGTGTGATGTGCTTCCTGCGTTTCATGTATGCTTTAAATCAATAGATTGGGCCACCTGCAATTCCGACAAGTGTTAGTCTCGTTAACAAGGTTTTGTGTGTTAGTGTGTCAAATGCGTTTGTTGGGTCAACGAAAACGACTAATGCTGTTCAGTTTTTATCCAATGCAGCGTTTATTAGGTCTGTGAAATCTTCCAGGAGTGTTGTTGCTTTATTTTTTTTTTGAAAAACATTGTGTTGTGGTTATGATTTGCAATTTTCCAATGTATGTGGAGAGTTTGCAATGCACGATCTGCTCCATGATTTGGTTGATTACAAACAATGTGTCGATGGGTCTGTAATTACTTATGATTTTTCATACATATATATATGGGTGTAATTAATGCAGACTTTAGTGTTTCAGGTATGTGTCCAGTTTCAAAGATTTTATTTAACAGTTTTAGTATAACTGGACGCAGGTTGTTTGAGTGTTTCTTGATGTCTTTTTTTCTGATTCAGTCTATTCCATTTTTTTGGGGGGAGGGGGCGGTAATTTGTTGAATTGCAAGCGATAGTTGTTTGTTACAGTGAGGAATCACATCGAGTGGGTTTCTCGTGGTCCTAGTGGAGAATATTGCTTTTTGTTAAGAAACAGTTTCTTCAAAAACTACGAGCAAAAACGTGTTGTGGTGTTTGGACAGAGTTCGCGAATGGCCGAATAAAGTTGTTTGCCAACTATTTAGGGACATAGGGTCGCAAAAATCTGTCTTTATTGTTTCAGAGGTAGCGGTTCTGTGTGTATTGCCCAGCATTTCATTAATCAGGTGCCTGATTTCCTTTATGTCTTTCTGAGCAGTTACAAACAATGTTAATTTGCTCCTCTAGTATTTTAGTAGTTTCGTTTTGCCTTTCTAATCTGTGTGGTTGAGATATTCCGTTTTCTTTTGTATACAGCTTGTAAAATTATATTATTTGAGGACTTCTTAAATTGTTTTCATAGGTTATCTTTCCTTTGTCTACTAATATGTTTTCCCGTTATCCATAGATTGTTTAATCTGGGAGCATATTTTAATTTTTGTTAATGCTTTGTTATATATTTTATTAAATGCAAGTTTAAGATCATTGTATACAGAGCATCATCAGAGTCTAAAGATGCTATCGGCATCCAATCTGTTTTTGATTTCGTCGTTTACTATTGTTTCGTTTAGGATGCTATTACACTTTTGTAGTCTGAGTTTTATGGCTTCTGATTCTGTGTATAACTGTAGTGCTGTGAAATAATGGCCTGTTGTTAGTTTATTAGTTCGTAGTGTTGCTTTAAAGCGTTTAGTTCTTGTCGTAGTTCCTTTGAATCTCTCATTAAATTACGCTGTCTTTCCTTTACCTCTTTAACGCAGTTTAATTTCTCTAATGGTCTGTAATACGTCCTCTAACGAGCTATTCTTAAATTTAATAAATTTTCCATATTGGGTGAATTTTTCTGTAATTTTTACTGTATTATGATATCGAACAAAATTGATACACTTATTGCATTTATGCAGTAAGTGTATAGATAGCTATTGGGACCGTTATGGTTTATTTAAGCCAACTGACGGCCAACTATATTCAGTCGATTATTGTTGTTATCACTGGGTACAGCGATGTCAAAATTCCAAACTTGCCGATGTTCGAAAATTGTGATGTCAAGCCTATTGTTCCAAATGCCAATCAGTTTGTATTCTAAAGTCCAGTAGAATGCTTACTTTTTTTTAAATACTGTATTTTATGCTGTCACCAGTTATCAGATGTAGGAAAGTCATTTTTTGCATACATGCCAATAATTTATTTTGGCCACGTGATCCTGGCGGTATTTCTACTCAGTTTGAATTATCTTACTGCATTCACCAAATGGATGTTCTACAATCTTCTCTTTCTGATCACATAACATGCATTGATGGTCAATATTTTGATTTGATTGGTATAGTTTGTAACGCCTGTTCTTGAGGGGCGAGAATTAATCCTTGTATTTCTTTAATATATATTGTGATTGTACTAGATATTTTCATTCATTGCTATTGTGAGTGGTCGTGTAATTTAGTGCCCTTGTAGAATTGCCTTTTATCAGTTTTATTGTCTTTTGTTTTAGAAAATTAGTGTGCTAGCGTATATTTTATTGATTTTAGAATGTATAGTTTTTTATAGCGTTTTTATTTTGATATTGTCGGTATGACACCAATGCGACGGACAATGGCAAGAAACATCACGTTGTCGGGCGACTTTAGTTGGCGCGTCTTATTTAGTGCAGTGTATATGAAATGCATTCATCGAGAAAATTAAAGTGTATGTGGAAAGAAATTGAAACTAAAGAGAAAGAATGTATGAAATATTTCAAAAGTGAGTTTCTGTTAGGTGACGAGAACGAAGCAAATACCGAAGGTAAGATGGAAAATGATGTTAATACTGAACTTGCAATCTCGGAAATAGAGGAGCAAAAACGAAATCGACATTCATAAAGAAATAACGCGCTTCAGTGGTATCCATCATATGACAACCCGCGAAACTGAAATATTACGGAAACAGAATGAGATAAGCACGACTGAAAAGAGAAAGAAGGATGTTGTTCGAAGAAATAATAAAGACAAACCCAGCAAACAAGAAAAACAAGTTAACGAGAAAATTATTTACGAACACTCAATGATCAGGGGGAATTACTCAATAAAAGTCCGAAAAAGTTTGTTTGCCGGGTGCGGAAATTCTCGATAATAGCCATGCTATACGGATGCAAAACGGTTAGTCGAAGGAAATGATCGTCTTGTTTGATACCAATGATTTGAGAGGCGAGAAGTATTCTATGAGGGAGGGGCTGTAAAGGAGTTGTTAGAAAAGGTAAAACCAAAGATATAGGGGGTGAATATTGTAAGCCTGCTACCACACTGACAGATACGAACTGAGGAGAGCGTTAGTAGCAGTGAGTCTACGTACTTTGTGCACAAAGAATGATGCGGAATTTGTTGATTTGTGGTCTGTTTGAGGGAAGGAAGGATTTGTACAATTCTGATGGAATTCATCTAAACGGTTTTGTAGTTAGGTGTATAGAGAGCTTTGTTCAGCGAGCATGCCGTAGTGCAAATTCAGGAAAACTTAATAGGGTGGAAGCAAGTGATTTTGTGTGAAGGCATCATTCTGGAGAGTGAGAATGACCAAGATCAGAATTTAGTCTCTCAAGAAAAAATATTAAATAGGTTAGTCAACTCAGGAAGTAAAGGTGGGGAAAGAAATAAAGCGATACTTCAGTTTATATATACTAACTAATGCCAAAAGTATCAGGAACAAGAGGTAAGTTTTTTTTGGCAGTGGGTAGTGCATCCTATCCAAAGGTTACATGCATTATTTCGGTTTTGTGTTCGTCTGGTTCGAACCAATCATATGTGTGCAAAGAATTACATATGAAAGGCATTAAAGAATAGCGATCTGCAAGTTGTCCAATTGTGTCAAGCAGAGACTGCAAACTAAAGAATATGTAGGTAGATTATTATGTCTGAACATGAATGCTAGAAGTATCAGAAACACAGGGGTAGAGTTTGTTGCTTTAGTCAATATGTTGGGACCTCAGTTTGTACGAATTAGTGAGACCTGGCTATCAGAATCAGACCTAATAACTAGTATCGAGTGTCAAGGGTACAATATTTTTAGGAAGGATAGAGTGGATAGGAGAGGAGGGGGGGCGTGCTATTAATGATACTGGATGACTTAAATCCAGTTAGAGTTGAGAATTATGAATGTAGTAATACTACTAACAATATTTCATGTGGCAGTGAGTTTGAAGCCATCTGGTGTGAGGCGGAGTCTAAGAAGACAAATTACATAGTGGGGTATTGTTAGAGACCTGGTGGAGCGGTTGCTGGTGATGAAGAAATGCATATAGAAAATGTGAGCGGGGAAAGAGTAATCGTAATGGAAGACTTTGATTATCCAAATTTGATTGGGTAGCAGTAGAGTCTCATGAGAAGAATGAAAATGCATTTGAGTTCTTGCGAGATAACATTTTTCAAACAGCGTGTAACGGAAGGAACTCTAGGTTAAAGAGTGCTAGATTTGATTATACTGTCAGAGGGCGTTTCAGTTAAAGACGTAACTATTTTGCCTCCAGTTGGTGACAGTAATCATGAGGTACTTACTTGGGAAGTGACTAAGTTTATGAATGTTCGATTCAGAAAAGGTTACATGTTGAACTGCAAAGCAGGGAATTATGACCAACTGAGGTCAGTGGAATGGGGTCGGTTACTGGACGGAAAGGATATCGAGAGTGCATGGGAATAATTTAAACAATACTTAAATGATGCGATATCAGAATGTGTCCCGAGAGCTCGAAGAATAAATAGAGTCGGAATCAAATTGTGTAATCTTATTAAGCAATCCAGAACTAAAAGAAAAAGCATAATTATCTTCCCTGAGAAGATAGCTAATCAAATCGTTAATATGTCAAGGTCACCAGGGTCCGTGGACATACCAAGATAGCTAAGAATGAACTTTGAACTTTAAAAAAATGCCCCTGCTTTCTCACAATATGCCTCATTCTTCACCGTAGATGAAGTAAAAGCAGTCATAAAAGATATCAAAGCAGGCAAAGCCCCAGGCTTCAACGGTTCCCATCCTGAGTCTGATTAATAGCGGGCCAAATACTATGAAATGGCTGTGTGCATTTTTTTCTAATATATTGACTGGCCGACTACCTCGCAAGTTTAAGTCAAAAATAGTTGCTATTCTTAAACCTAGAAAATCACCCCAGGAAACAAAAGTTAGACTTATTTCTTTATTGAGTTGCACCTATAATATGTTAGAATGCCTTCTGTACAACAGATGGTACATACCAATCATGTAGTATGTCCCGATTGAAGAAGCTGATTTTAAAGAAAACCGTGGTTGCTGTGATCAAGTGCTCACTTTATCATACACAGAAACCGGATTTCAGAAGCAAGAAAAAACATCAGCTGTCTTCTTGGACCTAACAGTAGCCTATGATACAGTATGGCGTGAAGGTTTTATGTACAAATTTCTTATCATTTTCCCCTTTAAACGCACTGCAAACTTACCTACATGCTAACTGAATGTTTCTTTCAGGTTCTATTAGGAAATAAAAGTCCAAAAAAAAGAAAATTTAAGAATGGTCTTCCACAAGGGTCAGTATTAGCACCCTTACTTTAGAACCTATACACATGTGACTTGCCTGCTACCATCTCACCCAAGTTCTGTTATGTTGATGACACTAATTTCTATTCGACACAAAAACATGAGTCAGGCTGAAGAGGTACTTACAAAGGATCTCAAAACAATAGGTGAATATTACAAAAATTGGAGGTTCCAGCTCAATTCAGACAAAACAGAAGCATCAAGCTTTCACCATAATAATCGCATGGCAGATGTCACTTTACATATCTTCTTTGAAGGATAGTTACTACGACACAATAAGTTTCCAAAGTACTTGGGCATGCCCTGGACCGCACGCTCTCTTACGAGCAATACCTAACAAATATTTCTGCTAAGTTAAGAACCCGTAACAACATAATACAAAAACTGATAGGCACGACTGGGGAACAACAGCCGATAATCTGCGGATTGCAGCTCTTGGTATAGATTTCTCTGTCGCCGAATATTGCTCACCAGTGTGGCTAAATAGCACACATGTTAAACTTGTTGATAACCAAATAAGTAATGCAATGGGACTGATTTCTGGCACAATAAAATCAAAGCCCACACACTGGCTTCCAGCTCTTAGCAACATTGTTCCACCGAATCTGCGCAGGCTCTCTTACAGGAGTATAAGAAAATCTTGGAGAACACAGCCTACCAATACATTTAGATCTCCAAGACTTAAATATACGACGATTGAGATCAAGACATCCACCACAACGATTAGCCCAACTAATACTACAACTCTAACTCTAACCTTGACCTGAAGCAAAAGTGGAAAGAACAGTGGGAGAGCCAGACAGATGACATCATAAAATTTTCTCTCAAAGAATCACAAGAAAGTCTGATGTTTGCTTACACCTGTCACGAGAATTCTGGACTCAGCTTAATAGAACACGAACTGGTCATGATGTATTTACGGACATGCTTTATAAATGGGGTAAACGACCAACCCCGCATTGTGATTGTGGAGCTCAAAGACAAATTGTGGACCATATTGTGACTAAGCGTTATCTCAGAGCATATTCAGAAGACAAATTGGACTTTAAGAGCTGCATCAGAAGCTCTGAACTGTTTGACCAATATGGTTGTAACCTTTTTATTTTATTGGTTTTTAAAATTACTTTGAATTTTAAATGTTTTAAAAGCGACAGTGTAATGTGCTGCATATTCTGTTATTTATGCCATACGAATAAATAACTAAATAAATCCATAAGGATGACGTCCGTTGTGAACCGTTATAAGCAGCAGGCTAGAATAGTCGCAACCCCTGTACGGAAATCAAAGTGAAAGTCTGATTATGAAACGAAACTATCTCTGCGTACTAAAGATAACACACAAGAATTCTATTGATATGCTGCAAGTAAAAAGAATGAATATGAAAGTATAACTCTTCTAAATCCAGATGACGTGAGGGTTACAGATACAGCAGCTCACTGTTACCTCTTCATTAGATGAAGAAACACAGGTATGTGAGGCCGAAGTATTAGAGTGGTTGCACAAACTGAATAAGAATTCAGCAATAGGGACTGATGGGATAACAGCACGTGTGCTAAAAGAGCGTTCAGCTGAACCGATCACTCCTTTGACCAGGATGCTTAATATGAGTCTCAGAACAGGGAGAATTCCGCAGGAATGGAAGGAATATTTGGTAATTCCATTGCACAACGGTGGGGCAAAGACCGATGTATCCAACTGTCGACCAATTAGTATCTCAGGAGTGGTGGCGAAGATTTTTTAAAAATTAGTTAGGGGCCCGCATTCAGAAATGGGTTGACAGTGAATTTCTACTTTCCAATGAACATGGGTTTACTAAGGGAAGGTCATGTATTAACCACTTGCTCACATTCTATAACAATGTTACCATTGAACTAGACAAAATGAATGGTTACACTATGATACCTTTAGTGTTTGCAAAGTCTTTTGACCGAATACAACATAACAGACTGCTGCATAAATTGGAGAAAATGGGTTTGAGTATTACAACATTAACATGGATGTTGCCATTGGATGTTGTGAGTGCAAGCAGTGAGAATGAATTCAAGAATAAGTATGATAGCTGGTTTGTGTGGAATGTGTCTTCCCTCCATGAGTCTCTAACTCCCTGGAGGTTTCTCTATAATTATTTTTATTGTTCTTTCAAACATTTACATATGTACCATGATCATCTATTCAGTATATTATTTTACAAGGTTCAGAATTGGTGCTACATATAATGAGATTTAAATAGTAATGATAACATTTTTTATTTTATTTTTATTTAACAATCAATAATAATTTACAATTATATTGTTCAGAGTTACATAAGTTGTATAATATTACATGTTGTGGTTTAGTATTTGTTTTCAAGTTTGAAAAGGTGTGATTATACAACAGTATTTACACATATTCAATCCAAATATTATGTTTCCTTATTCTCACAAACATACTGTGTAAACTCATGATTTACTTTTAAAAGAATTTTTTTTTACATTGCATACATTTCTTACAATTATTATATACATTACTTGCATTTGTTTACAGGTGAAATTTACATTACTTACATTGGTTTACATATAATAAATACATTATACATTGGTTTTCATGTGATACGTATATTACATGCATTTGGTTACATATGATATCTCTTCGATGAGAACTAATTTCTTTGCTTACATCCTCGAAGCTTATATGGAAGCTTATCTGCGGATGACACCAGTTGGTTATTATGTATTGTTTTTTTTTTTTTTTTGCTGTGTTGCGAATATACGAAATCTATGACTGAGAAATTCGCGCGCGCGCACACACACACACACAATAACTTGGAATGTATTGATGCGTCGCTGAACTGGAAGCCTGAGCGAATATATTGTGTTTCATTAAGTTTGTATGGTATTTTGGGTGCATGTTTCTTGTTCGTAGTATGTCCTTAGAGCTCTTTTCAGGCTACTGTAGTTTGTAAGGTTTCTGTATTCAAAAGGAAATTTGTTTATCATGTCTGGGATGTAGAAGATTCGCGTGGCCTTTCCGTAGTGATTATTGTATTTATATATGATATAATTAGTAGTCTGAGGTCTTGTTATGCGGTATGTATTTCTAACTGTCCTGTAGTTGGCATCGAAGTAATGTTTTAGCAAGGCTGCGTAGTGACAAATGTTTTGCTGTCAGTATTTTGTGTTCTGACATTGAAATATTTATAAAGCCGTGATTTTCTCTTTGTTCCCAAAGATCGGTTTTGTCATTTTCTACTGAAGCAACATTAATCTATTTAATTTGTAGGGTGCTCAGAAAACATACGTTGTTATAGCGTATCTTAGTCTATTTTGGCATAGTGCTTTATATATTAGTGTTTTTAGGCGAATGGGAACAAAGTCTTTTAACCTGTAGAGTTTGCCACTTATTGATCGGAGTTTGTGTAGATGGTTTATGTGGCTATTCCAGTTCATATCGCCATCGAAGTAAATTCCAAGGTATCGTATTGTTTCAACCTGAGTGATTGTAGTGGTTTTGCTGTTCTGTGTGTTGTTTATGTTGGAAAGTGGATGTTGGATGGTTATATATTTGTTGTCAACTGATCGAGTCAGGAATTTCTGGATATCATTAATTTTGTCTTTTCGGAGTTTAGGTGTATGGAGTTTTTCGTGAGCCAGTCTATGATCAGATTTATATCATGTTGCATATTTTTTGGGCTATGCTTGCCTTATTATGGATGGATATTATTGCTGTATTTTCTGCGTATTGGAATATCTTACCTTTGAGTGGTAACTGATTAATATCGTGCGTGTAAATTTTGAATAGATTTAAGGAGAGTTCAGCTCCCTATGGCACTCCACAGGTTACTGGTAGCTCTCTACTTCGGTTGTTTGATCCGAAACGGTGATATACTTTCTATTTTGGAGGTAGTTTGTAAACCACTTGTTAAGAGGCCCGTCTATTCCAACATGCCTCAGCCTTTCTAACAAGGTTTGATGTGTAAGTGTATCGAATGCTTTAGTTATATCTATAAAGACTACCATGGCAATTTTGTTTTTATCTAAGGCGGTATTAATTACGTCTGTAAAGTCTTCCAAGAGAGATGTTGTTCCCTTATTTTTCTGAAAACCATATTGTGTTTTGGGGATAATATGAAAGATCTCAGTGTATGCTGTGAATTTCTTCAGTATGATCCGCTCCATAATTTGATTGCAAATTGGTAATCTTTCTATGGGTAGGAAATTGCTGAATAAATTTCTTTTTCCTTGTTTGTATATGAGTGTGATTATGGCGGTCTTTAACATACTTGGTATCTGTCCTGTTATAAATATTTTATTTATTAGCTTTAGTAGGATAGGACTTACACTAGTTGCATGCTACTTTATATCTTTAGGTCTGATACCATCTATTCCTGGGCCTTTGTTTGGTTTGATTTGATGTATTGCAGAGCGAAGTTCTGTTTCTTTTATGGTTGGGAACCATAATGCCTGTTTTGATTGTGGTCCAAGTGGTGGGTCTCGTTTTGTGATTGGGAGAATATTTCTGTGCTGTTCTTGGACGGAGTCTGCAAAGTTTTGGTTAAAGTCATTTGCTAGTTGTTGGATAGGTTTTGCGTCTTTAATGAAATTGTGTTTTATGGTTTCGGAGGCGGTGGTTTTGGGAACAAAATCTAGCATCTCATTGATCAGATGCATAGTTTGTTTCATGTTTTTTGTGCGGAGGTTTGTTTGTCTCTGTAGTAGCTTCTTTTTGCATTTCTGATTTGTGTTGTAAGGCGATTCCTTGTTATCTTATACTCAGTTTTTAAAGCTGAGTTATTTGGATATCGCTATAATTCTTTCCATAATGCACCCTTTCTGTGTATTTCTAGGATTCAGTTTTGTGTTATCCAACGATTTTGTGTTGTTTTTGATCGAATTCGGATTTTCTTTGTAGCTTTCTTATATATTTCCTCCAGTGTGAGTTTAATGTTGTTGTATAAGATATCAGCTGAATCTGATGCCAGTTGTTCCCAGTCTGTTTTTCTTATTTCGTGGTTGACTATTTCTTCGTCTGTTATTGTTTTCTGTCGCTTCTCTTCTGTGGGACATTGCATGGGTGTTGTCTTGGTTTGCAGGTTTAGAGCAGTGAAGTGGTCTGCTACTTTGCACTTTATGACTGATGCAGTTAACTATTTGGTGACGCTCGGACGTTTATATGATCTAGACAGGAGGCAGTAATAGTGTTTCCGAATATTTCTTCTCTAGTACATGTTATTGTTGGTATTAGATTATACATGGATAGCGTGTCTAGGTATTGTACAGTGTTGTTCTGGATTTCGTTTGCAATATTTATGTTTATGTCGCCAATTATCATTAGGTGTTCGGTTGAGAATGTTTCTTGGCCTGAAAGCCAGCATTTGAGTTCATGTAAGAATTTTATCAAGTTTAGGTTTGGTGGCCTGTAAATAGCATTTAGTATTATGGGATGCTGTGTGTTAGTGGTATTAGTGATTTCGAGGCAACGGGTTTCAGCGTGCTCAAACTGATAGGCCGTTTCTTTTGCTATTAATTGTTGTTTGATAAATATTAATATTCCACCCCCTCTTTTTGTTTGGCGGCATGATCTATGTTATTGGAAGCCTAAAATTTGGAAAGCAGTCACTTCATTAGTTAAGGATATTTCTGTAAGAATCAATATATCAAAAATATCAGTGTAATTCCTCAGATAAGCTTGTAATAATAACCAATGTTTTCGGATGCTTCTGATGTTAATATGCAAGATTGAGAGACCTCTCACATCTATCTGATGGTTCACATTCATTTTTGCTGTGCTGAGATCTTCTTATTGAACTAAGTTGGAGCCTTTTGTTTCACTCTGGCAACCTGTCTCTATCTTTAGAGCTTTTTATTTGTATAGACTTTGAAGTCTGCGACTTTCTCAAGAATATTTTGCCGTCTTTGATCCATAAAAATTTATACTTTTTTTCTGTTTTTTTTTTCTTGCTAGGTACAAAAGATTCTGATTGAAAGGTGTTAAATACTCAGATAGAAAGATTGGCGTATTGTCTTGCGATGCATTTAAATCCTTGACTACTGGTTTTTTCAGTCTGCTGGCTTTTATGAGATTGTCTCTTGTAGATTTGCTTGTCAGACTAACTATGACTGGTGCGGATCGTGACGAGCCTTGCTTTCTGTTCTTTTTGGATAACCGATTTATGGTCTGAATATCATTATACTGTAGGGGGATGTCAATTGCATGGCCTAACTTTAAAACCACGTCTGAGATTTTCAGTGGATTCCCTTTTATGACAACATCTTGTTTATGTTTTTGGTTTAAAACTTCGTGTTGCAGTTTCAGGGAATTAAATTCTTGACGGAGTTCCGATGTGTCTTTTTCAATTTGTGCTGCCTGTCAGTTAATGCGTTAATGCTGATTTTAATGTCGTTTACCGTTTGTAAGACTTATTCGACTTTTGAATTATTAAATTGAACAAATTCTTCATATTCGTTACTTTTTTCTTATTTCTTTATTCTGTTTATCAAATAGTTCTTGGACAAGATCTACCAAGCTGGCTTTTATATTTTCTAAATCTTTTTCTAGTAATAAATTTACGGAACTCAAATTATAAGACTCACCGGTGTTTTGGTTGCCTGTTCAGTTCATCGTCCGATTCTGCCTCTGGCGTAATCAGTTGCGTCGTGGGTGGTGGCGTTTCTTTGTTCTCTCTACAGTATAGGCACTTCCATTCTTCTGGATTGCCATTGAATTTGCGTTGCTAGGTTGTTTCTGAAAGTCCGGAACAGGTAAAGTAAAGATTCCTATGGCATTTCCTGCAGGTTATATAACATCCGTCGGATGACAATTCCTTCTGACACTTGTTGCACTTCATGACTCACCTTTCTTCCTTTGGACAGCTGCAACGATGGTGACGTCCTTTGTTCTATACTCGTTAGCAACTGCAGTATAAGCTTCAATTATTAGCACACTCAGATTTTGGATTCCACTTGGCCGATTTCGATGAATTATATGTCACTGTCTTCAGCGTGACAAGTAGAGTTACTATATGACACTTTTAAATTAAAAACAGGAGTTAGAACCACATTAAAAATATAAAAACCAGACCAGCGATTCAACCATGCAACCGTTCGTATGCCTACACAGCGCCCTCTATCGCTATCTATAATAATAATAATTTTTTAGAGAAGTAAAAAAATGTATTTATCATGTTACTGAGCACTTACATATATATATTTACAGTGAATTTCATTCAAATTTTCTGTTTTTATCTAAAATGCGTTAGTAATAGTTACTAAGGGTGGTAATTCATAGTTTGCAATTGGATAAGGTTACATTTTGAACAGCATTTATAGTATAACAATAAGTTCTCTCTATTTTACATATTTTGCTTTTTAATGTTTTTAACCGCTGTAACTATAGCACTTCTAAGTAATAAGTATTTTTGTTGTTGTTGTAGTCATAGTCGTCGTTCTCGGTTGAGATGTAATGTCTGCTTGGATCATCGATTCTCTTTTTAAAGAGAATATCTGAGGATGACACCGGTTAGATATATGTATTTTTTTATTTATCGATTTCATTGCTGTGTAGGAAGTACGCTGATCTATGGGAGGTCAAATGAATGATCTGTCATGGTGGTTCACATTCATTTTTATTCTGACCTTTTTTGAACTAGTTAGACTTTTTTTTCCACTGTGGCAGCCTTTCCATGTCTTCTGAGCTTTTAATTTGTATCGGTTTGAAGTTTGTGACTTCCTCATGAATATCTTGGCATCTCTGATCCAAAAAAATTGGTAATTGTTTTTTTTTTGTTTTGTTTTGGCTTTTTTTGCTTGGTACAACAGATTCTCTTTGAATGGTGTTAAATATACGGATAGGTAGATGGCGCGTTGTCTTGGAATGCATGCAACTCCTTGGCAACTTTTTTTTCTGCCTGCTGACTTTTATGAGATTGTCTCTTGTGGGCTTGCTTGTAAGTCGAACTATGACTGGTGCAAGTGGTGGTAAGCCTTGTTGTTTTGCTCTTCCTAGGAATCCGATATATGGTTTGAATGTCATTAAGCCGATTCTAGAGCAATGTTAATTGCATGGCTTAATTTTAATACTAAGTCTTTGGGGTTTTCTGTAGGTGCAGTTTCGGGAAGACAGTTTATTATACGATCCTCTTTATGTTGTTGCTGATTTAAACGTTGGAATTGTAGTTTAAGAGAATGAATTTCTTCACGGATGTTTTTTGGACGTTTCTTTCATCAAATTGCTTTGCCTGTCATTTAGTGCGTTAATGCTGATTTTGATGTTTTTTTACCGTTTGAAACATCTATCACCGCTAAATTATTGTGTTTGACCACATCGTCATATTCATTAGATTTTTTTGTTATTTGTTCGTTCTGTTCGTCGAGAGTTCTTGACAAAGATCTACTAAACTGGCTTTTATGGTCTGTATACCGTTTTCTATTAGTATATTTAAAGAGTTGAAATTATAGGACTGACTTCATTATTTGTCTGTTCAGTTCATCGTCTGCTTTTGCCTCAGGCCTAATCGGCTGCTTCGTTTGTGGTTGCAGTAAGTGGGTTTCTTTGTTCCACTTGCAGATTATACACTTCCGTTCCTCGCCATGTTGTTTCTGAAAAGTGGGCACATTTTAAGTGCAGATTCCTACTGCATTTCGTGCAGGTTATTTAATTTTCGTCGGAGGATAAATCCTCTAGGCATTTGATGCACTTCCTGACTCACATTTCCTCCCTTGAGCAGTTGGCATGATTATAAAGATGGGACGACTTTTGTTCTTCGCAGGTTGTTTATCGCGGTCCTCTGTTCACTTTTCTACACTTCAAAATTTGGTTTTTTCTTTGCCAATTTCGTGAATTTATATGACTGTCTTCAACGTGACTGGTAGAGTTGCTAGGGAACACTTTCAAATTAAAGAGTTGGAATCACTTTAAAACTATAAAAAACGGGGCAGCGATATCATCGTGCGCCCGCTCATATGCCTACACAGAGCCCTCTTCTAATAATAATTTGTGCACGTTAATTCTTTGTCGCCCTGAATAGAGCTGAACTGAAAACTCGAACAATCGCTCGACATTTTCTTGTAAAAGTTTCAAACAACGAATCTGAGTAAAATTCATCCCATAATAATTGCTGTATTGAAGTCGCATATTACTACTATCAACAATAATTCAGAGGGCTCTGTGTAGGCAGACAGATGCACGTACGCTGTATCGCTGCTCCTGGTTTTATAGGTTCAAAGTGTTAATTAACTCATGTGTCTAACTTGAAAGTGCTACTATTTAATTCTACTAGTCACGCTGAATACAGGGACGTTCAAATTACCAAAATCGGATAAGTAAGATTCCACTTTTCAGTGTTGGAAGTTGACAGAGTGTACTGCAGTCACCAGCCAACAAAGAACGTTGCCATTTTAAAAGTCGCAGTATAGTCGCTAACGGAAAGAAAGGCTAAAGGTGACCGAGACAGCGAAGTTCAAGGAAAATAAGCTGCAACAAATGCAATAAGCCATTAAGCGATGAAGGAACGGGTCGCAGTGTTCCGGATGTAACAAAAAACACTTCCATTGTTCAGGGAATCTCAGAAAGCACGTGGAAAGCAAAAGGATCTGAGAAACGGACCGAATGGCGATGTCAACAGTGCTGTGAAAAACGAAGAACAAAGACCAGACACCAAAGAAAAGTAACGACGCACATCAAGTAAGGCTTCCGGATCCTAAAATTATTGATAACTTTGATTCATTTAAACTCATGGTGAAAGACTTATTAAATGCACACATGGAACGAATTAACAAAAATTTCGAGGAGTATGAACATTACATACAGTTCAATAACGAGCCCTCTGAATAAAGACGAAATTAACGGTAGCGATAGAAATGCAAGAAACACTCCAATGCGAAAATCAAGAATTGCGGAAAGAAGTAAACACACTCAAGTGTCAAATGGAACACATGCTACAAAAAAAAAGAAAGAAAAAAACTTCAAATTGAGGGAATAACGAAAGAAAATACAAAAGACTTAAACAACATAATGCAACTGATCGGTAGCAAAATTGGAATTCAAATCGCAACCGCGGATATCACCTATATCAACCGCGGCCCACAAAAAAAAGAGACCGCCACCAATCATCGCTCGTTTTACCAACAGAAATATGAGAGACTCCATTCTTACAGCAAGCAAGAAAACAATGCCGACAACAACGATCTTAACTGATAAGAAACTCCCAACACCGATCTATATAACGGAACACTGGACTACATACTTCAAAAATCTTCTATACCAGGCAAGGAAGACAAAAACAGAAAAACTACAAGTTCCTGTGTACAAAGAATTCCCAGATATTTTTGAGAAAGAATGAAAACACTCGAGTATACAAATTAAAAGTGAATCCGATTTACACAGCCTACCAGTATAAAACACTCTCTACATCCTTAAGAATAAGATTAGAACTCATTTAAAAACAATATAATGGAGATCTCAAACATAGGCCAACATATCCAGTCAGAGAAGATAAACTTCAAGGTCTTTGACTCTTTGAAGAAATGGTCAGACAGCATTTCCACCAACATCAACTTCACAATCATACACAAACATAAGTATAAAAAAACACTGGCTTACATTGATAACACAGCTCAATTATACCATGCTATACATAGAAGCGCTGATACTGACCGAAGATGCAATAAACGACAGAAATTTACGCATACAACATAAATAATTATCAAACCTACAACTTATGCAGACAAACAAAAGAGGTGGCGTTGTGGCATTTATCAAAAAAAAATAATGTGACAGAAAAACAAACTCACTTCGAACATGCGAAAACACTAATTTTGGAACTCACAAATAGCCACAATAATATCAAATACACAATATACAGCCCCCACGATAATCGACTCAGTTTTCTTCACGAGTTAGAAACATGGCTAAGCGGCAAACGTACAACACAAAGGCTCATCCTAATAGGATACATTAACATAAATACTCTTGACCACGCTTCTTCAACCACTAACACATCTTGATATACTAAGTCAGTATAACATTAACTCTACCATTACCTCCAACAAGAGAAGAAATACTCAATAACTCACTTACACAATCATGCATTGTTCATATAAACATACGGACTCCCATCCATACATATACATCATCAGTAATTAACGTCAAAATTGCCGATCACTACTTTGTCTCAACTTCGTTTTATTACGTTTCCTATCCCCCCCTCCCACGACCACAAAAGTCGACAAAACTCGATCATACGAAAGAGCATTGTCGACAACCAAGTAAAAATTACAGACTGGAATTCCCTACTTAATAAACGATCCTGTAACATTATACGAGAATTTTCAACTAAAGTTCACAGAAATATACAAAAAAGCAACAAAACCTACACAAACGAGGCCACAAACAGACAGCAATCCATGGATAAATGACGACATACTAAATGCTATTACTGAAAAAGAAAATCTATGGGAAAAAACTTAAGTCACCCAGTAACACACATTTACAAACCTTATACAAAAACAAGAAATAAACTAACAACAAAAATGCATAGGGCAAAAAGACGCTACTACTTCCAAAAATTCATGGAATATAACGACAACATTAAGCAAACATGGGCTACACTCAACGAATTAGTAACCCGAAAAAAGAAAACTTCAGCACAAGATTTTATTGCAAAACGCTTCGGTCAGGACACAAACCAAGAGGAACTAGCAGACTCATTCAACCATGCTTTCACAAAGAACATCACAACTCAAAAAAGACAAATAACGATCAACAAAAAACTACCAACACAAAGTCAACAAACTATTTATTTTCCACCCATAACAAAACAGGAACTGAAAGAAGCACTCCTAAAACTAAAACCAAAGGCCACTCCAGGAATAGACAAAATAAGACTTGCAGACCTTATAACACACTTTGAACAAATAAATCCAATACTCTTGAAACTCATGAACATAATATTCGACACAGGCATTATTCCACAACAACTAAAAACTGCAGTAATTACGCCAATATACAAACACGGCAAAAAAACAGATACTCAGAACTACAGACCAATAGCTACACTACCAGTCATCTCAAAAATGCTAGAAAAAATAACACCAGACTACAGAACTATTTACAGAAGTAAAACATCTCACAAAACCAATACGGCTTTCAGAAAACAAAAAGCCCCATTACTTTATTAGAAGACATCGCCGACACAATAAACAAAGCTCTCGACAAAAACAAGTACGCCGTCCTTATACTGCTGGACCTAACCAAAGCATTTGACACACTTGAACACGACATACTACTCACCAAACTTTACTCAATAAGAGGAACACTGCATATATGGTTCAAGAACTACCTCTCAAACAGAACACAAGTAACAAAAATAGGTACATGTCACAGTCGTAGTATACAAGTCAAACACGGTGTACCTCACGATGCCATATTATCACCCACTCTATTCAACATATACATTAACGATGTTCATAACATATCCATAAGAAGTGTAAAATATTTCAATACGCAGATGACACTGCACTGCTAGCAATCCACACAGACATTAACACAGCTCTCTGAAAAGCACAAGACCTAAACACGATCACAAAATCACTTCCACCAAAACGCGCCGCATCACTATCGATACATTGTCAGACAGACCGCTGCATTAATAAAAATACCTAGCAATGTTCCGAAATCAAACCTCTAACACACGCAAAATACCCCTGTCTGTATATAGATTCCCACCTAAAATGGACAACACAGAATACCTACACACTAAACTCCGGATCATCGCAGCAAAACTCTTCCAAGTTAAAGATATTATTCCATCCAACATAAAAATACTTCTATATCACGGTATGTGCGAATCTCTACTCAGATAGCGAATAACAGTCTTTACAAATAGATCAAACAGCCACCTTACCAAATTAGTAACACTACACAGCAAAATCGTGTCAACAGTGATCTGGACACCTTACACGCAACAACCAACATCCGACAAGCACATGGCGATGCACAAAATTCTGAGCATTAAAAACCTGAAACACTACATGACATTAACAAGGAATTACTTCAACATCATCTATCGAAACAACAGAGACACATATCGTATAACACGCCCTACAACAACTCTCTACATCCCCACACCCTTCAATAACTCATACGGTTCCTTTGTGAGATCACATCAGATACCCACGCAACTCAACAACCTACCAAGAAAGTTAAAACATGTAGATAACTGCAGAACATTAAAAAACGAACTCTGGAAAATATACCAACAAAGTTAAAAAACTATTAACACTAATATACACATCACAAATCACTAGCATCCAATGCCTACATCCCACACAAATATTGAACGCTAAATCCCACTCTTCATAAAAGCTAACCCAAGCTTCGAAGTAGGTGCGATTAACTTGCCTAACTCATCAACAAGTAATCCTTATAAGCAAATACTGAAATGTTTATGTATAATCACTGTTTCTCAAACTTTAAAAAATTAATAAACAAAAATGAAAAATAAATAAAAAATTATACAAAAATTGTTCGATCTTCATTGTTAATATTAGAAGAACATGTGTTGTAAAAACATAATATAAAGGCAAAAAAGTATTATTAAAAATTTTAATTGAAATCCAATGTAGGAATTGCAGCACTTAGTGCTGAACTCTAAAATTATAAGGTGCAATGTGACACAAGATATTTATTGTATGTATAAATACTTTAGCAATCAATAAATATATTTTAAAAATAATAATAATGGAGACTGCGTAGTTCAGTCGGTATAAACGAAGCCATTTAGTTAGAAAGACCTGGATAGTAGGAATTTCATTTATGACTCGCATAATTTTTAACAGTCCTGTTCAGCTAAAGGTAAGTTAGCAGGTACCAAGATATACCAGAAAATAACCGACCGAGCTCTTAATGGATAAACACAAAATGCTGAGTAAGAGGATGCTTAGACACTATCTACTATTACTAAGAAACTACTTCACCCACCCTTTCCGTAATAACAGAGAAACGTATCGCATAACCAAACCAAAGACAACCTTCTACACAACCAGCCAATATCTGCATGGGGATGCTGTGGAGGAGCATGTTATACCCACATTACCTTATATGGCAGGTTGTTGAGTAAAAAAAATGAACACCTAAACAACATAAAAAGCAGAACTGTGGAAATTGTATGTTTGGAAATGTATGAAAATACAGCACAATAAGAACCACAACAGTCACGACAGAGTTCACATAAAACATTAACTAAAGTAACAAGAGTTAATAAAAAGAAATTGAAAAATATATCCATTAATCGTTAAATTTTCCGAATAGAGAGCGGGATTATCTGAAACTTCCAGATAAGTGCATTACTCCGCTCAGCATCCTGTTACTGTGCAGATTACCAAACTAATTTCAATAAATATATAATTTCCGTTCCTTACATGATATTATCTTGTTATGTATTCTAGTCTAAATTATGCTTGTTGGAGCAAAGTTGAAGAAACTCATATTCATTAACATATCTTTTCCATTCCTTACATTACGTATGATACACAAGCATTTTCAAATATCCTTAATTATTCAAATATTGTTGTTAGACTTTTATAAATTTCATTTTCATGAAATAAAAAAGTATTTATTACATAAAACAAAATTAATTTAATACTAATATTAAAATTATTAAATGTAATGTAATAATATTATTAGATAAAATATGACTATTACTAATACAGAATAATAATACAATAATCTTATTATATAATATATCAATATTTCACTTCATGATGTAATTATATTTCTATAATATATGATAATACAGTGTAAAACATTACTAAATAAAATATTAATAAAAATGCTTGTAAATAAAGAATTTACTTTGTGCTGTATGGATGTACAAAATAGAAGGAAATATTTCAATTGTATTTACATTTACAATAAGGTGCTTAAGGAACAAAGCTGTATAACTGAGAGGAGACCATCACGTAGCCTTTAGAGGAATGCGGAGAACCGAGAAATTAGATTAGTACCAGATTGACATAATAGGGGTGACTGAAACAAAAAAGACGAAAACTGGTGAGATCTTTCTGAGCAATAAATACAAAATGTTATATTCAGGCAAAGACAATCAAGGAAAAGGAGTAGTCATAGTATTCAACACAAATTACGAGGCTAATCTTTTTGAATAGCATTCAGTCTCAAGTAGAGTAATGTGGGCAAATATGAGAATGGGGAACTGGACAATGAGACTTATTTGTGCCTATGGTCCCACAGAAGGTTCTGCTAAGGTAGAAGTGGAGGAATTTTTTGAAGCTTTAGAAAAAGCAACTGACACAATGAAAAAGGAAAAGTTGGTCCTTGTTGGGGATCTAAATAGCAGAGTAGGAAATGATTGTGAGACATACAAAAATATTTTGGGAAAATTTGGAGAAAAGAGCAAAGCTAATAATATTGGCAAATATCTGTTGGATTTCTGCTCAGGACATGGACTGGTTATTACTAACACCATGCTCAAACATAAATGTGCACAAATTCACATGGAGAGAAGAGGTAAGGAATAAGAAAAGTCTCATTGACTATGTTACTGTTGATAGTGATGTTTTCTTCCAGGTGCAGGACACCAGAGTGTACAGAGGATTTGAAATTGGAAGTGGTCACTATTTAGTCTTGAGCAGGATAAAATTGAATTTCGTATTGAAAAGAATAACATGTAAGAAAGTTTTAAAGCGAATAAAAGTTGAGCAGCTCTCAGATGTGAACTGTAGACTAAAATACACAAAGATTATTGAAGAAAAAATGAAAGCGTTTGAGAACAGGAATCAAACCTTGTAGATTCAGTGGCAAACTCTGAAGAAAACACTGATTCTGCCAGAGAGGCATGTGATGTTGTTTGCAAGGATAAAAAAATCACAACTCCCTGTTGGACACAGGAAGTTAAAGAGACGGTGAAGGAAAAGAGGAAAGCATATCAAAAGTTCCTGTCAAATAAGTCAGCTTGTGCTTTTAGAGAATACAGAGACAAATGCAAGAATGCTAAACACTGTAAAACTAGCTAAACAAAGGTCATGGGTGGACTTCGGCAAGAATATAGAAAATAAATATCAAGAATGTGGCAAAATATTCTAGAGGTTGTTGACGGTTAGGAATGGAGGAAAGAGTGCTATAAAAGGAATTAGAGATGATAAAGGTAACATGAAAACGGGAGAAAAAGATATCCTTGAAGTATGGAGTAATTACTTTGAAATACTATTAAATGAAACAAGCATTGATGAGAGCAGTGGTAAAAAACGCTGACCAGGCATGCAGTCAGGAATACATATCCATACTTGAAGTATGGAAAAGCCATCCAAGGCTTGAAATGTGGAAAGGCAGCAAGAGTAGATGATATTCGACCAGAAATCCTGAAGTATGGTGGTATAAGAGTCTTACAGTGGCTGCACAGTTCAGAAAGCATGGACAGAGGGACGAATTCCTGATGATTGGAGTAGAGCTCTCATAGTATCCATATATAAAAAGGGAAATAAAACTGAATGTGAGAATTTCAGAGGTATTTCCCTACTGAGTGTTCCTGGCAAGATCTATGCAAGTATACTTGAGAAACGGTTGAGGAGAATTGTGAAAGGAAAGCTTGGTAAAGAACAAGCTGGATTCAGGCCAAATTGAGGCTGTCAGGATCAAATATTCACTTTATGACAAATAATCGAGAAAGCATGGGAATATAACAAAGATCTGTATTTAAGTTTTGTGGATTTGGAAAAGGCATATGACAAGGTGCCAAGAGAAGCTATTCAATACGCTACAATTATATGGAGTCAATGGGGCATTATATCAAGCAATACTTAGTCTTTGAGTTGTAGGTCAGCAGTTAGAATTGAAGTACAGGAAGATGGATTAATGTTAAATCTGGAGTTAGACAAGGACGTACATTATCCCCTCTGTTATTCATTATCTATATGGATCACATTATCTAGGAAAGTGGTATTAAACATATCAAAATTGGAGATGTTAATGTCAGCTCTTTGCTTTACGCGGATGATGTTATACTTCTAAAAATATCCGCTACAAGTCTGCAAGATTCTCTGACTAAATTGAATAACTGTTGTAATGGATATGGTATGAAGGTCAGCAATAAAAAGACAAAGACAATGAAAATAGGCAGAATCATTGAAAATGTCAACTGTGTTGTGAATGGAGAACCTGTGGAACAAGTGAAACATTTTAGCTACTTAGGCAAGATTTTTAGTGAAGATGGTAAATTAAATATAGAAATAAACAGAATCAGCAAAGCTGGTATGGTAGGAAGTCAATTGCATAAATTCATATGGAATAAGAGAAATTAGTCGGAACACTAAATTAACTGTATACAAGACAGTGTTCAAACCAGTTTTAACTTATTGATCTGAGAGCTGGGTCAGAAGTAAAACACTTGACCAAAGACTATAGACTGCATATATGAGTCCTGAGAAAGATTATAGGTGTGAACAGATTGGATCAATGGCAATATCATATTAAAAACGAGCATATTAGGAAAGAACTTGACATTGTCAACCTCCAGGAATGCATTAGCAGAGCTAATCTCAAGTGGTATGGTCACTTAAACAGAATGGGCGAAGAAAGATTAGCAAAACAAGTTTTCTCTGCCAGGTTGGCAGCAAAACGACCCAGAGGAACACCGAGATATAGGTGGATTGATATGGTACAAAGTGCCTTAGACGATAGAAATATAAGATCTGATAATGTTGGAGTCTTAAAAAGTAACAGACTGATTTTGAGGAAAATTGTAGATAGGAAGTTAGTAATGATGTAATTTTTTCCATGTAGTACTATCGTATCCAGTACACCCCTTGAGGGTAGATGGCAGGAAATTGATGATGATATTTACAATAATCACTTTCTCCAAGGTTTGAGTGGGCTTTGAATTCCTTGAAACCCGCATTTTAAATCGCATACCTTTGTCTTATTAATTTTCCCATATCTTTCTATCTCCACATCCCTCTCCTTCCTTTCAGTCATATTTCAGAAGTAATATATAAATGTTAATCGCTATTCCTAATGCTGCTTCAAAAGAAGACAACCAAGTACTTCCTAAAAATGCATTTCCAAAAGTATTGGTTTATTATATTCTTCATGTCTGTCTTTGTACATCAGTAGTTCCCTAAAATTGAGTAAAAAGTCTAGGACATCTAACGGGTACTCGTAAGAAAAACAGGTAATATAGCTATTAACATTAAAACAGAAGCGTTTTTTTTTCACGAAAGTAGTGAAAATCTTGGTAGATTTCAGTACAATAGATTAGCGATGAAACAATCAAGCTTATTCTAGGCTTCCAACAAAGTTTCACTACTGAGAGTGAATATCGTTTATCCTCTAATTATGTTCACATTAATCTTTTCCACAACACAATTAGTACAAGGCATGCGTTTATTGAAGAGAAGACTCCAATAAGTAATTTCTGTCCTTCGCAGCTATCAGTAGCGCTCTAAAAATGATTTTGTCCTCGTGGCAAAAAGGCTTGTTCTTGTTATTCGCTGGAGTGGATTGTTTAAAACTGATTTCATACTTGATTGCTGAACTATGATCCTGCATTATCCTCACGTCACAGACAACACTAAAAAAACGAATGGTTCACACGAATAAAAACATAGAACTAATACATACTTTGTTATTATGACTTATTTCTGCTTTGCCATTGTAGGATCGGTAGCTAGGGCAACCCTCCATAGATTCATTGAATAGCAGCATACCGCTCTTTCCCCTCAATAAACATTTATATTCCTCTAAATTCGAATGCATATGAAGATTTGTTTGGTCTAAGTGGGGAGTGCAACGCCCTAATGCTCTGCGATGTTCAGTGGCTTGAAAGTAATTCGAGAATCCCCTTTCTCTATTAGAATTGCTGCGACTTCTTCTGTGAAGGCGATTGGTTGGCTCATAAAACAAAGTTGCTTACAGAGCTTCAGGGAATGGGACGAAGAGGAAGACTACAAACGAGTTGGATCGACAACGCAAAAGAACTTGCCGACTTGAATTTGCAGTTGTTGAAAGAAAAGATAAGCCAAGAAGGATGGAGCCTTTGTTCACAAGCTCACCAAGAGTTAAATACGACTGGATGGCACAAAACGACAGTAATTGTATTCCTGCACCTTTTGGCAACTCTTAGAGTAAAGAAATAAGCTTTGACTATTGTAACCTTAGTATTAACATCTAGTTCTACTTACTCACTGATGAGACCTCAAAAAAGGTCGAAGCAGGTCTGGGTATTAACCTTCTCTTATGAAGAAGAGTAATACATTCCTAGGAACTGTTATTTTGCGTTATGGGTAAATACTAAGATTGCTCCATCTTCACACCGAGTTTCCCGGCATTGTACTACCTGGTGTAGGCTTATGCTTGGACTCGCCGAACTTTCTAGTTTTCTGTATTCGGCATGAAACTCTTAGATTAGATGTTCTCGAGTTTCTTATTCGGCTAAGAAATAAGATGGTATTCGATATCCAATTAATTTTGAAAAATGGTCAGCCTAAAATCTCATGAACATACTTCAAATTAAACGATATAATTTTAGGATTAAGAATCAAATAGGACAGTTGTCAAGTATCATTAAACAACGATTCTTGACATCTTAATGATTGTTGCCCCACAAAAGATGAACTTGAAGTTGGTAAATAATCATTTCCATTTCTCCCAGTCCGAGCTGAGCTGGGTTTAACCCTTGTGGAGGGCCATACTTTTACGAAAATTCAGACATGAAGCGATAATTAGTATTTTTCTATGAAGAATCTGATGGAGATGTTTCAGGATCCCTCTAACTACAAACACATTCCTTAGGGTTTGAAGGAGAGATAAAATAATCAATCTTATCTACCTATATCAACGAGCATTGAGACTCTGCTAAGTCCCTTGTGGACGTCGGTCTTTCTTCTCAAAGAAGAGCGAAAGTTACTATCCATTAAACATGTGACATACTTTTTGGTTACTAAAGTTGCATGTGCTAAACAGTGTTCATAAATTTCGAAAAGCTTATATTGGATATATGAATACTCTTGCAGGTATATTGCATTTACATAAACGTAATACTTAAATACCATCATACTTTTTCTCCCTCAGATGTGTGAAGAGGAATGCAAATTGAATGTATCGTTGCACGTGAGTCGCAATTTCACAAACGACGACTGTCTCACTCCCATAAGCAAGTATCCAAATTCTGAGGATTGGTGTAAGAATGTGGGTAAGTATTTAGTTAGTGTTGAAATTATAAAGTTGTAAGGCTTCATTGAAAAAATATAAATATTCATGTATGGTAACGTTCTGGAATTTTATTTAAATTCTCCCAAATAAGGTTGTCTCTGCTATTTACTAAATGGTTTCTCTCTGGCGGACACAATTCGCGTGCATTGCAACCACATCATTAATATCATGTGATAATGACATTGGTCATAGTGTGGTTGCAATATCCGAGAGTGCAAGAGAGAAAGAATTTCTTGTCTGGCTGAAGACAAGCAAATGCTTGTCTGGCCAAAGAGTGAGTAACATTCGTTCTGAATTGAATAGTCTGTGAGCAAGGATATTTGAATTTTTAGGAGACAAACGATATTCCTTCTCCAGTTTGAGAGAGGTTTTAGAAACCAACAATGAAATAAGTTCTCTGTAAAAATCACCTGCAGCGTAAACTAAAATTCCACCGAAATATTTCTTTTAACCATGTCTGCTCTCTGGTACACCTGTTCGCAAGTAGCGTTTCTGAGAGGAAATAACTTTCTCCCCTCTTTAATTTCGATCATTCTCCTACTAGATTTTAATAATTTGGTTTCGTCTAACTAACTCTGCCAAAGTTATATTAGAATTTGAAAAAAGAAAGATCAATATCTGAATATCAAAGAGGAAATCATGCTCGTTAATGGTTATTATACCATTCCCTTTGTGTTGATGACAGAATAAGGACACTTTTTGCAATGGAAAACATTTGCATAGCAATGATATTTTAAAAGAGGAAGGAACAAACAGCTGAAAGATAGCAACATTTCAGACCCTTTTCCTTTAAGTTCACACATTACTCAAAAATTGTTTATCCATTACGTACTGAACACAAGAGAAACAGAATCAACCTTCTGCAGTTGTAGAAGATTTCCTTCTAGTTTCAATTTTTCGTCATTCAAATCTCAGCACAGTTATGAAACTCATTTGCAGAATCAGGTAAAATACGTTATCGATTCGATAGCTGAATCATTTGGTGATTCTGTTGATTCCAGATATCAAATCTAGTGTAATTATATGTAGTATAACTAGTGCAATTTTCCAATAAGCAAGGCGACAATTGGAATGGTGACATTGAACGCCGAGAATGAGGAGAGATGGCGAACTGTTAGACAAGTAGAAGGTACATTACATAACAGCATATAAAAATTAAGAATAATATGACTATGGATTGCGATAAAATAGCGAAACATTATATAAGAAACATGCGATCACCACTAAAAGGTAATGAGACCTCAAGGCGAATTTCATGCTCCATATAACATGTCTCTAGGATTCTGTAGTGACAAATAACACTCTCCATCAGAGCAAACTTCAAATCACCAAGTAACTGAGTTACGGGTTAGTAGTAATAGGGGCACTTTTGACAAGATCAAGATAAGGAATCGAGAGGGAATTGGTTGTGAAGATGTCATTGTGTGTGACGTCATGAGTTTGGTATGTTTGGAATTTCCCTTAGACAGTGTCCATGACGTCAGTTCTTGTGTTTTGGTTCGCGTAGAATATTGTGGGTGATGGTTGGAGATAAGGATTGGTGAGGCACTTTGAACAAGATCAAGATCAGGTAAGGTATCCTGTCGTTGATGTGTGTTGTTATCAGATGAAGATACGTGATGTAATTTGTTAGTTGTAAATAAGTGACATTTGTTTTGAATGGAAAAGGAAGATTATTAGTGGATAAGGATTCATAAGGATGCATACGTAAATGATGTGCATATGGCATCATGAGTGATGGATAGTGATAAGATACAGTTTGGAATTTCGCTGGGGGACCCCTTCTGTCAGGGACATCATGTGGTGTTTTCACTTAGCATATAGCAATGTGGGTGATATTTAGAGATAAGGAGTAGTGGTGTTGCGTTTGGAAATTTCTGGAGAACATAAGTCTGTGACATCACGTGGTTTAGTTCGCATAGGGAATTGTGGGCTTTATTTTTGAGATAAGATATCTTGGAATTTTCCCAGGGTGACAAACATCCTGTCATTGTCACATTGTCTTTGGATGTCTACACTAATTTTCCAATACAGTGTGGGGTATTTCTTTCCTGTTAAAAGACTATAGGAATTCTTAAAATATAGTAGTCTAGATGGCGGCAGCGTTTAGGCTTTTCTCAATAATTTAATTATATACTGGTGTCCCTCAAACACTCACTTTGTTTTCATAACTAATCCATATTTTATTCATCAAGGGTCTCTCAATATCAGACAATATACATACATAATATTGTCTGATTTATAATAACCACCACATGATTTGATTTGTCTTATCGCCAGATAAGAAATGCCATTGCCCCCCATGGCAGCCTGTTAAGAGGAAGTGCGAGCCTCGAAGTTAAATTTGCTCAACCTCTTCCTGGAAACTTCTCAGTGGTTCTTTAAGCAGAATTTGTGCACGTTATCCATAACAAAGGATCATTGTGTTACTGGACTATGAACAATTAGTAAGCATACTACAGTTACAACACTCCACAAGAAAAGTGTTTAGGAGTGTGCTCGTGATTAATTACCACATCATCCGATCAGATATATATTAAGGACAATTATAGTGATTTTTTTGATAGCTTCGGTCGTCCACTCGAAAGCGACATTAATTTTCTGAATATCAACACTAATAAATGGCATTATAATACTGTACCTGAACAAGCTAAGGAATCTGTTGCGTGTGGGTTGCATTGTGTATATTTTTTAATATTGAGATCTCGTGATGATCCTATGCAAAATATTATTAGCAAATATTATTTAATCACCAATCCTTAGAATAACATTTAGTTACGTATGCTGTATCAGATTTACTGAAAATAAAAAATTTAAAAATAATCCAGATGATTCCTGTTTCAGCTTCAGAAATGTATCAGTGTAGTGAGCAAAGAAGCTTTCTTCACCTTCAAATTTGAGAAAAATGCCACACCTCATAAAATTCAATAACTATAACTGCAAGCACATGCTAAATCTAATTCTGGAGTGCACCAGAAACCTGTAAAAGATCTGTCTGTATGAGAGCAAAATAGGACATTTTGCAAGCACTCATTCCACAAAGGGGAAAGATTATTTTTCATTCACTGTGATGGGCAAAACCAGTAAAGAGAGTTTGGCAGTTGCTTCCACTTTTGCATGGCAAACACCAAAGTATATCCCAGGAGAATAGTCGAAAATTGAGAATAACTTCGGAATGCCCCTTAGGAAATACCTGGCATTTCATCACCCATGGATGAAGGCTACTGATGTCCAAATACCGAATAACTTCCCATTCTGACGGAGTTGTGATACATTTTGCAGAAATCAGTTCGACCACTATCCAGAGCACTATGAGGTAAAATGGGATCTGGAATTTTAACAGTAGCAATAAAGTTTTTCATGGCTGTGTTTTCTAAAATATCTGTATTAAATTGACATTCCCAAATTGAGATTACTTCGAATTATTTGCTATGAAAATAATTCTTGTGATCCTTCATTTGCTCAAAAAGGGAAAGCAAATGTGTTTCTGTATGGTTGGAACGTACTTAGTCTAACATTGACAACCATGATGGAAGCGGCCATAGAATTCATTTAAAAAGCTTCCACATTTTTCAATAACAATAAGATCCAATGCAGACTTCCCCCACCGAACATGCATGTTGTATGGTTATGTTGTTCTTGCCACTTGAGCCAAGCCAAAGCGTTAGGGTTTAAAAAGTTCTGTTGAAATACTCAAACACTCCTGCAATTGTCATGAAGAAATAGATCGATCTGGGTGAGTTGTATGAAGAGTGTGTGAAAATGTTGCGACTGTAATGCAAAACATGCACATAATCCTTTGTATAAGCCAAAAGTTCCATTTTTTGATAGTGTTCAGTGCCTAGCCGATTTTCATACCAACTCACGAAATCTATGACATTTTTTATTCATAAATTCCGGCTGGAAATATGATTTTACAGGGATGACTGCACAATAATCTAGAGAATTGGATGTGTGAAACGTAGGAGGAAAGAAACCCTTACGAACTTCTGGGAGATAGAACATCCCTGGAAGTTTCCTCAGAGAGACATTAAGGTATGAAATACTGTCAAGAAATGTGATGTTTAATGGGTCATAATAGATAGCAAGTATTTTTTATTAATCAAACACTACACAGGGTTGGAAATTTTTGGCAAAAATATATTCCAAAATAAAACACCCATCAAAACAATGAAAATTGTGTGCAATCACATTTTTGTATTTTGGATTGCACATCTGAAGGATCCTACCATCTCAATCAAGTTTCAGGATATTCTTGACAAAAAACTCATCTAGAAACTGACCCACAGTTTTCACCCCAGAACTTGCATTTGTGACTACCAAAACCAGCTACTGTAACATGACGATATTTAGAAATAGTTTGTATCAAAATAGATCATAGAAATCTGCATATTTGAGACCACAGATTTTTGCACAAAACACCTGCCTTGGGTGTTCTGATAGAAAATTTCAGGTGAACAGACGTGACCTATCTGTAATGAAAGTACAAAACACTGTCCACAACTATGGATTTTTGGACAAATATTTTGTATGAGCAATTTCACAAATCCATTGCTATAGAAAAATCTATTGCATGAATCACACAAAACTGAAATACATTTATACATCTCTGTATTTGGATAGTCTGAATGTTTTCAAGCAACTGGAGTAATAATAGGAACTCCCAAACAGAGTTGGACACTATGCAATAAGTCTTAATTAGATGAGTGAAATAAAAGACAGATCTGTTTACTTGCATTTCACCCCTGAAACCTCACAGAAAAATCAGCATCCGCCCAAAAAAATTACGATTTCGTATTTCAAAGTGAACTGCTTTTGAAAACGAATCACCTTTCTTGAACACCACAAGAAGTAAGCAGAACCCCTGCAATATTGTGTAGAGTTAAAGCCCTCTTTGTATCTTTTCACAATCTAACTGCACTTGTCTGTATGTTTGAGCACCAAGAACAAGTGCTCTGGACATGCAAAGGTTGTCTGTTGTTAATTTCCACAATAGCTTTATTTTTACATATTCATCCAGGCTAATGTGAGAAGAATGCTAAGCAGCATTCTTTTCACATTGGTTCTACCATCACCATTGTTACAGATGTTAACAAGTACAATATCAATAGCAAGATAATTCGCCAAAAGAAACTCATGTTTCAATTGGGTGACAGTATAAAAAGCATCAACTATCCTTTGGATAATTCAGAAAGCAACAATAATAAGTTAATATTGCTTTCTGCATTGGATGCACTGATGCCCAACTGAACGTAAGAAAAAGTTCCCACAATCGATTAATGCTGAATGATCTCATTAAGCATATCTCTAAACATTCTGATAAAGGACTCTGGTGGGAGGAGTTCAAGCTCGAAATATAATTTGGTACTGCATTTGATGAGTTTGATATTTGATAGAAAAACGTGATCAGCCCACCAAAACCGAATAAAAATGCCTGTAGAAGGAGGGGTCAGTAGTGGTAGAACAACTTAGTTTCATATTCAAAATTTATGATTGTGGGGGTCATGACCATTTCCAACCACACCTGCAAGATAAACACATGGTTAACTCCATGACCAGCATATTGTTCATTTTCACCTACAGATGAATCTCTCAATCAACTTCAACCATAACTGGTGCATGATTATGCACAATGCCTCCACTAATAAACCGAATGACTGCTAATAAAGATTACTTTCTAGATTCAGAAATCTTTTAGAAATAAATAAATGTTAATCATAAAATGATTTTACAATTGCAACATCCGCAAAGCTTTCGTTAACATAATTTTATTAAAAACCACCCTCGATCTTCTCCCGATTTGTTTTAAACTCTACCACAAATCACAACAAAAATCCTTGTACACTAATAGACTTCCTTTTTCATTCAAAACAATAAGGTCACTTATTTACAAGTAACAAATTATGTCACTTATCTTCATCTGATAGCAATACACATCCACGACACAATTCCTTATCTAATCTTGATCTTGTTCAAAGTGCATCATCAATCACGACACGAATCCTTCTCCAACCATCACCCCCAATTCCACACGCAAACCAAAACAACTGATGTCATGGACACATCTGCCCAAGGGAAATTCCAAACATTCCAAATTCATGACGTCTCATACAATGACGTCATCATTTCAACAACCAATCTCCTCACAATTCCTTATCTTGATCTTGTCAGATGTGCCCTACTACTACTATGGTTACTAAAACATGTCAGGCATCAATTGAATCGGAATTAAATTTGTTTATCCTGATGACAACGGCTGTCTTTGGCTAACTTCAGTTACAAGATGTGGCACTCAATCATCATTGCAGTGGAATAGGCAGTTCCACTCTCATGCATGAAAGTCAATGTAAGCTAACTGCTCTCCCTACAAAGTCGCACATACCATATTCAAGGATCTGTCCTCGATACCTATGATCAATTATAGATCTATATCAAAAAATTGAGAGATGCGGTCTTTATTTTTGGGACCCACTTTACAGGTTTGCTTCACCATACGTGTTCCTTTGTCTGGCGATAGATGAAATAATACCACATTCTTCGTTGTCTATAGAACGACCTGTAATCAATTTCTAGGTTAAAATGAGACAGACCAGAGAATATAACTATCCTGTTTCAACGCTTCAACACATATGCTCAGATGCAGACCATTTCTTCCTTGAGTAGTGTTCACTTGAATCGCGTCATCGTAACAGACCGGTTCGAAATATTTGCATCTGTGGCTGCAGTGACATACAAACACATTTGGCGACATATGAACATCGCTGCGTTCATCTGTCAATAGCGTTCTGTTCCAGTTGAGCTAGTGATCAGGCAACCTTAGACAGCTCTCCTTGAATTGATTCCTATATCACAAAAGCTCATACCACTTAGAAGACATTTCGTGGCATTAAACCAACATGCTACCTTCGCCTGTGACTTCCAATTTCAAGACAATCAATGACCCAATCTCGAAGAATAATTTAGCCATGAGTTGTCATCGCTGAAGTTACTGGATATTTGTTCAACCAACCAACACGCTGAAAACGAGGGGAAGTGATATGGTTGAAATTTTTTTCTGCAAGAGCAAACTATTTTATTCGAAGTCGTTGTGTAGTAGATCAGTGTTCAAGGCATGCTCTGAATTTGCATCACAGAATACTTATAAATTTTTACATTCAGATACCCAATTAAAAATATAAAATACTCATGGAAAGGATTTGGTTCTGTTCATTTTGTAGAGCAGTGTATATGACTGACTTATCCCATAAGCATATTAATAAAATTACTAACATTTAGATTTTTTATCACTTTTAGGGGATTACTTTGCTCGCGATGCATGGGATAAGCTTATTGAGGATCACCTGCCTAAATGTTTCGAAAAGTGTACACCAGCATGCCGGTTAGTTCAATACATTTTTTCGTATTTTTAGTGATAGTGCACTATCACATTTACATTCCTAAATTTAATCAAGCATCGATCTGCTATTAAACAACCTCTTAAACAACTATTCCCTTACCGTTTCCCAAGGAGAAGGATTACAATCGATGTTCTACACGGTATACAAATGAGCGGCTTTTTTCAGTGATCGATGCAAATCATCCACAGGATAAAAGTGGAAGTTTAGGATTGGTTTTTTCAATTTCCTGTGTGATGTGAAAATAAGAACTTCTGTGACAGGAGAGCAATAATTCTTGGATATGGCTGCAAGACATCATTTAACTGATGAATTATGATGTCTAGGCACATGTAAGCCGACGGCGGCCACAAATAGGTGGATTTAGTCCGCTACTTGCATGCGAGTCGTTCTGTAACTTACATGCATATTACTAATCAAACTGCAACTGACATCCCGGATATATAACCCAGACATTAAGGCCATGGGAGAGGATCACAATAGGTAACCACTATCCCAGGTTCTCTAGTGGCGAAAATTGGATAGCTACCTCGAAACTGCTATGTGACCTCGTGTGTTGGCTAAAGAAACATTGTAGTTGTTGCCACTAAGCACAGAATGGTTTACGATGGTGATCCGTATGCCATGTGACCAGCAGACCGTCACCCTATCTCACTCCATACAAGAAAAGTATGAAATGGGTCAGTAGGGTCTACAACCGAATCCGGACTTTCTCTACAAATTGATACCAGAAGTATTCTGATATGAAGGGAACCAGACACATTCGTTAACATCCCTCTAATATCCACGAAAGATTTACTTATGTGGAGTGTGTATGATGGCTTGCGGAGGAGTTTAGTTGGGTGCATGTCTCCAATCCGATCGCCAATATATATATAAAATATGTTCATATTTTTTACTGACTGAATTCCGAGAATTAGATATAGCTTTCAAGAGATAACCTTTAAGGTTGTCCAGTATTTCTGCGTTGTTTTGAAGACAGCGGTATAGTTTATTAATAGTTTTTGAAGAGTAGCCATTATTTGCGAAGGTTCTTTTCAGATCTGACAATACAGACCTGGCACGATGCGCTAGAGTTGAGATGATACCCAACTTCTGTGCTGGATAGTGGTGTGAGAACGCATGCAGGTATCTATCCGTGTGCATTGATTTTTTGAAGATCGAGATTTTTATGGAGTCAGACATCTTAGTAAGATATACGATAATAACGGCAGGGATCCATTTTCTTCAATTTCTATGGTCAACTTCATGTCTGGGTGGAAGTTGTTTAAGTGATTTAAAAAAATATGAAGATTACCTATTACGTATTTCCAAATAAGGAATATGTCGTCAACGTATCGAAGCCATATTTTAGAGGAGATTGCCTTGTCTTCAAATTTCTCGAAAAAATGTAGGCTAGTATTGGAGACAGAGGGAAGCCCATTGTGAAACCAGTGCTTCTGAGGGTCTTCTGATAAGCTTGTATTCGTTGAATTTACTCCGTATGAACATATGTTCATATTTTTTACTGACTGAATTCCGAGAATTAGACAAACTAAAACATGTTGTGTGTCAATTAAAATTGTCTAATTCTCGGAATTCAGTCAGTAAAAATATGAACATATCTTCATACCGATTAAATATAACGGATAATCATATTCCATCTGACGAGGATAAATGCCAACTTACGAAAGCTTATCAGAAGACTCTCAGAAGCATTCAACTCTATTAATCTTCTCTTAAAACGCTGTAAGCTTTTCTTCTGCAAATAAACAAGTTCTTTTAGTAGCAGAAACAATTCTTCCACACACTGCTGTAATGAGCCTTGTCTTTCAAGGTTGTGTACCTGTCTCTATACACCATGCAATCTAGCATTGTTTTCTTTACTCTTAATCTGGGGTTTTTTCCGTCTATTTTTCATTTGATGGCATCTCTAATGATTCCATTCCCTCTCAGAATATGTCCGATCCAGTTCCCTTTTCCTCTATCCTAATTAACAGACTGTCTTTACTCTTTTTAAGACCTCATCGTGTGTTATTTTATCTGTCCATTTGATTTTTTCCATCGTTCTCCAAATCCACATCTCAAAGCTTTCCAAAATCTTAATTTGATCTTTCTTCAATGTCCAAGTTTCAGTTGCACAGAGGGCAACACTCCACACACAACATTTTTATTAGTATTTTCTTTAGATTTATAACCAAATTACTTCTGAATAAATTCCTTTGTCAAAGGCCTCTCTTCTTGCTTTTATGTCACTTTTATATCTTCCATCACTGCGAATAACACTTCCTAGATATTCAAATCTGTTTAAATGATTCAATATTTCCCCATTAATTTTGATATCCATATTTGCCTATTTCCTTGCTATTTTCATTACCTTTGCTTTTATTATTTTAAATTTCATTCCATAATCGATAGAGGATTCCAGTAATCTGTTGAACAGATGTTGTAGTCCTGTTTCAGTATTTGATACTAACCTTGTCATCTGCATATCTTATTGCAAATATCTGTCTACCTCGAATCATTATTCATTCTTCCGAATTCTCCTGTGCTTCGTTCAGCATTGCTTCAGAATATATGTTACACAAAACGGCCTTGTCTTACTCCTCGTCCAATGATATCTGGTTCTGTTGTACGCTACATGTCTCTCACTATGGCAGTTTGTCCCTTTTATAGTGAAATAATTAACCTTCTGTCTTTCAAATCAATACAAATCTTTCCATTACTTCCACCATCTTATCCAATTTTAAAAAGTCAAAAGCTTTTTCAAAATCTATGAGATATTAACTACTTTATTTCCAGAAATAAAGGAACTGAAAAAAAACAAAATAATTTAATTTATAACAAAGGAGAACTTCTAGACTTTCACTTACTATTCTTACCAGTCCAATCGCATCTCTTATTTCGCTACCCTTCCTAAAATCAAACTGATCTTCTCCAAGAAATTCTTCCACTTTAGATTGCATCTAAAGTGGAAGAATTTCCTGTTAATATTCTTATAATTATATTTGATGTATGGGAAATTAGGCTTATTGTTCTAAAATCCTTTGAGTTCAATGCATTACTTTTCTTTGGTATGGGTATAAATATTAAGGTCATGAAATCTGTTGGTAGTTCTCCTTTGTTATAAATTAAATTTATTATTTTTTCAGGTCCTTCTGAAATTTGTTTCAGGAATTCTGCAGGTATTTCTTCTATTTCTTCTGCCTTTCCATATTTTAGTTCTTTAATGGCTATTTCTATTTTTGTCCTCAGAATCTGTGCCTGGATCATCGTTTATTTTTTATATCATCTAATGACACCTCATTTGGTTTAATTTCCTTCCGTAGTCTGTTCATTCAGACTACGAAAATCCACATTTTCGAAGTCCTTCTCATCACGTTCCCATGTCGATCAACATCCAAAATCACACCTACTTCCCTACCGTATCATGTGCAATGGCTGGCTTTTACCTAATACGAGTGTCAACTAAAAAGGTCGAGTGTAAAATAAACATGTTGCAAAAACGTTAACGGGCAATGGTCATACTATCTTGGGTGGACTGCTTCCAAATATATTTATCTAATTTCTGTCCTCTTTCTCTTCACACATGCAATGTGGGGAGAAAAGGAACAATACAACTTGCTTGAGTAGAAATGGAGACTTCACCCTCTGAGGATGAAGTAAAGCGGTCGCGAAGACTGACTCCCCTGGTTACCACACAGGGTCGTAAATTACGGAAACAAAGCAGTCGGATTGCCAACTACCTGGAATTCATCTGCCACTTATTCTTTTGGATCGTATGTGTAGCGAGACGGAGTAGCAATGTGCATAAGAAACGTTATAGGTCACAAAGGATAGGAACCTCGATACTCGTGTGTTTGGGCGTGCGTGCCATATTCACCCACAACGTGCTTTTACAATCATTCACGATTAACGTGAACTTTTACCATCAACCTGCATTTTACTGCTGTGTAAATCTCCCAACATCAACCGAGATGAAAGCCAAATTTAAACATACCAGTTGAACTGTACTATACTTTAAGCTCTCCTATAAAAATAACTAAACAAAAAGCACTGCCTGGAAGACTTGCACGTTTTTTTTTAATCTCTTAAATATCCTGCGGATATGTTTTGACTACACACCGTAAGCTGCTCATGTTTCGTCTCCTGTAGATGAAATTTCACCACTTAATCTCAACCTTCTGTCGTCTGGTAAATGGTACTTCAAAGGGAATATAAAAGAATACCTCGCTTGATTATCATTCCAATTTCATTTATTATAATAGCCAACTTAACCTGTTCAAGAGTAAAAGGTGATCACTCCTTCATCTACTCTTATTTCAAATCCTCAACTACTCGTGTTCCGGAACCAGCGAGAGATCATGCTTTTTCCAAAAGTAACATAGTGAATAAGACTTTCTAAAGTAATAATTTTAATTGAATTAAAATAAAAATAAAACCAAAAGTATTGATTGCATATCTTCTCTAATTCTAGAGAGGTCTCGTACCATGCTGAATTCAGAAGCATCAAGCAGATGTCAGAGGTAGGTAGATGAATGGAGAATGCTTCACATAATTGCAGAAATGTTTTCATCGATGTTTTTGATTTAGTAAAATTTAAAGCCATTGATCTGCATTCATTTCTTTTTGTTCAGATAGTTATTTTTACTGTAAGGTTCATAATATAGTAGAACATTCTGAATAATCATGTGGGTAACCGAGGAGCAACAGACATGTTAATATCATATAGAAAGATGCATAACATTAATTAGGATTTGAAATAAAAAAGCGAAATCGTTAAACAGGATTTAATTTTTTTTTTACATTTTACATATGAAACTCGATCTCTCCTTTTAATACAGATATATCAAAAATAAATCATTTATACAATTATTTTGAACAGAGCTTACTCATTGCTGTGGGACAAAAATATCCTTCATTGGAGTTTTGTATTTGTTTGGGTTAGTTTCATTTCTTTTAGTGTATTGAATACTTTGCGCTAAATAAGTATAATATTTGTTTGATACTTCTCTATTTCCTCTAGGAACTACTGTATATATTTAAGTCCTTATTTCTAGTAAAGAAATAATCTTATTTGATATTTACGTATTCGTTTTGTTATGAATAGAAGAAACTTTTCGCAAATAAATATCTAGCGGATAGCTTGTTATTATGGTGTATTTATTACACATTGCAATAGGTATGTATTTGTTTCTAGATAAGATTTGAATTACTTCATTCTGAGAAGAAACTGGAGGTTTACGTGTAGTGCGATAGATTCCTCCTTGACTTAGTGTACCATAATGTAGTGTGCTTTGAATCCAGGCAAAATATAATATTTAATACATTTAAATTTAAGATTCTTTTTGATGGTAAAATCGGTTTAACAGAATCCTTACTTTCTTTACGACATAGGTGATGTGCGGTTTCCAATCTAAATTACTATAAATTTTTAAACCCAACTAAGATATTAATTTAACTATTCATATTGCTGCTGTGTAAAGAGCCTGTGTTGCTCAGAAGATGTGGCGTTTGCCCACAACGCGATTAACAGCACGAAGGAAGACTTCATGGTTTCGAATCTAGTCAGCGACTAGAAGAAATTTTTCTAAGCCTTTTTTCGACCGATTACAGAGTTAGTCGATCTCTTGCACGGGCTAGCGGATTTTTTCTCCAGGTAACTCGGGTTTTCAGTCCCTGAAACTGAAGAAAATCGACCGTAGACTCTTATTTCAGACATTAAATACGAGTGTTAGGGACCACGAAATGGCGACACTTGTTGTGCCGTATCTCTTCACTGCGTGCCGTTTACCCTTGGGCCAGCAATCCCTGATTTGGTACCAGTGGAAATTGAACTGCCAACTCAGTCTCCAAATGTTAGATAGGATTAAAACGGACTCGCCTACTCCCTACATACAGGAATAAAAAGGCGTTAAATGATTTTTTTTATTCCGTCGTATTTGTTTGACGTCCATCTTAGGGGTAAAAGGTAACTGAAAGTTAAAACAAACCAAAACCTCCAAAAGAAAAAAAATTAATAGTTCATACTATACAGTTGTAGCCGTCTGAAATCAGAATGGAGATTCAAAGCAGTGCTAAGATTAAATAATGCTGGATGATGCCACGTTCTGTTGTTTACGATCATGAAGTCCGAGATCTGACTGAGGTATATTTTTTTTATCAAAGCTGACCAAGCTTGGTGTAGAATTAAGCCTTGGTTTTTCTTTCATTGTGTTGGAATTCTAAGCTTGTTTGTAGCTTCATTAAATTTCCTTATGTAACAGTTTTTTTCTATATAAGAAATTTGTTTTCTGCCAGAGTACATTGTGGCGGGTGGAAGTGGTATAAAAGCTAGACCTGATTTGTATTCTTTGTGTTTTGTACAACCTTTTAGTGTTCGTTCGTACGTATTTCCCCAGATGTTTCTGTCTGTCCTACGTAGCATATGCCGCAAGAACAATAAATTTTATAAACATCTGGTTTTTTTAAATTTGGAGATTTCGGGGGATATAGAAACGTTGAAATTTTTTTCAGCGGCGGCAGAAAGGCTACTTAGATGTTATGTTTGTTTAATAATTTCGCCATCTTGTCTGTAAAATTCTTGACATGGAAGCTTATATAAAATTTACTTTAGAACGAGATATTAGAACACATCCTATTAGAAGTCAATGAAAAAGACAATGAACTTTCTCAATATAAAGAAAACCCACCAACGCAGGAAGATTTCTTAATGCGGACTCGTACCACCACCACCCTTCGCAAAAAAATCGGTCTAATAAAAACCCTTAGAGACAGAACTTTTATTTCCAGCACAGAAAAACAGAAATGAAGAATTGGAATATTTAACACAGATCCTTAAATAAATGGTTATGAACCCAAGACTCAAAAAATCTTCCTCACACCTCCCAGAAACAAGATTTCAAAAACGCCAACACGCTTCCATATGTCAAGAATGTTACAGACAACATGGCGAAATTACTAAAACATATCAAAGTAGCCTGTCTGCCGCTGGAAAAAATTTCAAGGTTTCTATATCCCCCGAAACCTCCACATCATCCTTTAAAAAACCAGGTGTTTATAAAATGTATTGTTCTTGCGGCATCTGCTACGTAGGACAGGCAGAAAGATCTGGGGAAATACGCATGAACGTACACCAAAAGGCTGTACAAAACACAAATCAGGTCTAGCTTTCCATACCACTTCCACCGGCCACACTGTACTCTGGCAATTTTCTATATAAAACAATGAGGTCTTATATAGAAAAAAACTGTTACATAAGAAAATTTAAAGCTGCAAACATGCTTAGAATTCCAACACAATGCAATAAAAACCAGGGCTTAATTCTGCACTAAGTTTGATCCGCTTTTATAAATAAATACCTTAGTCAGACCTCACGTTAGTGAACAACAGAATTTGGCATCATCCAGCGTTGAAATACAATTTTGTTAATACAGACCAGTATTTTACAATAAAAACATTTATTCAAACCTACCAGTTTCGCCAGCAAAAGAAAAAGCCAGACAGTTTGCTGGCGAAACTGGTAGGTTTGAATAAATGTTTTTATTGTAAAATACTGGTCTGTATTAACAAAATTGTATTTCTATTATAAAACGACCAAAAATGTATAATTTAAATCATCCAGCATTGTTTGAACTTAGCACTGCTTTGAATCAGCATTCTGATTTTTTAATTTTATAAACAATCAGACGGCTACAACTATAGTATGAACTATTCTTTCTCTTTTTTGTTTTAATTTTCAGTTACCTTTTACCCCTGAAGATGTAAGTCAAACGACTTACGGAACTTGACGGATTTTTCTTTATTTTACGTTTTGCTTAATAAAAAATATGTGATCAAATTATCGGAATATACCTTATAAAATTTACATATTTAGTTTGAGACAATTAGACCGCGTTTATTTCACTGGAAATAGTTTGTTACTTAATTTGTTACTTCTAAAAGATAAGCGTTAACTATGGTTTGCAATTGCTTGCCTGTGTACGAAATTGGTTCTTAGAGAGATCCATGTGGTACACCACATTTTACTTTTTTTGGTGCTGCTATATCTGTTGTTTATTTTGTAAATTTGTGACCTATCATTTTAGTTTTTGAACCATTTTAGAGCAATACCTCATATTTCTATGACCGCTAATATGTTGCATTAAACTTTCGTATGATGCAATGTCCAAAACCTTTGTATATATCAAGAAATTCTGCTAAAGTTAGTTTATATTTATCTCGGGAGGTATACATTGTGTTTGGGAAGTTCAGTAAATCAAGTTCTGTGCTAAACTGTTAACTGAACCCAAATTGATTCTTAGAAAAGATGCTGTTTTTGTCCAATTATTTTAAGAGTTCAATTTTGTCAATTCTCTAAATTTTGGAAAAACCAGTAGAAGAGAGATCGGTCTGTAAATTTTCAAGTTGATTGTCTTTCTTTATAAATCGGTATACAACTGCGGCCTTCTTAAACTCCGAAGGACACGTGGCTGTTATCAGTGATAACAATGTATAATAGAGATATATCAAATGTAAATTTGCGATTCCTTCAAAAGGATAGTGTTAATACCATCGTCTCCTGAAGTTCTGGATGTTTTCAGGCTAACTTTAACACTTTTGATTTCATTTTTACAAGTAGTAAAAATGTATATGGAGTTACCATTGCATTGCTTTCATTGCGTTCCAGAGTTTCCTAGATATTTCAGGAATTGATATCTGTAGTATTCGTTTTTACTTTCTTTTAATTTATGGTGTATTAGATTTCAATAATACTTGAAACTACGTTCATGATATTAATTGTGCAGATATTTTTTAAAATCTTTTTATACACTAAGCCTGTGTACTCTAGGCATTATTATTATTCATCCTCCATATGACATTCATCCTCCTAACCATCACACAGGTGAAAACACGCTATCTCGGACTAAACTTCGATGCTGATCAAAGTTGGAATAGCCATACAAATTACCTACATACCAAGCTTAGGATAATAGCAAGCAAACGATACCGATTAAAAGAAATTGCCCCAACCCACATAAAATACTGATCTATAAAGCATTATATGAAAACATTTTAAGATATGCAATCACATGGCATTCTGTGCAGACTACAGACTTATCAGGTTACAATGGTTGCAAAATAAAATGGTAAAACTGATATTCTGGGAACAACCCGCACTTATTCAGGAAGCACGGACATAACACAAAATATTTAAGGTGAAACACTTATTCCACTACATAGTCATGTTAAAACATTACTACAGCCCAACATAGGGTAACCAGAACAACATCAAATAAGACCACAGTCAAACTACATAACATAAGTGCAACAATTAGTAAGGCAAAGCCACCCAAAATATCTACGTGCCTGACATGATAAACAAACTGCCGTTCGACAACAGAAACCTAGGAACATACAGAGCTGAAACAGGCGCTATATAAATATTATAGCGAGAATGAGAATTAGAGCAATTCCTGTTTCTCTCTCCCCACCTCACACCCACACACAACCTATGACAATCCCCTCTCAAAAACTATCACTACAACAACACAAAGAAACAAACACCATGTCTAAATCCAACCGTACTTGCAAAAAAAAAAGTTCCTGTAATACCAGTTAAAGTCTTTCAAGCACCTACCAACAAACAGTAAAATCAACACCTGGCTTGCGACTAGTATAGAAACATAACCATGAAACCACCACCCTCTGTTATCTATTATCTTCCTCACATAAGCTCTGCTAAGCTTCGAGGAAGAAATCAGAAATGCCTCGCAAAGAAAGAATATAATACATCATACAGAAAAAGTTGTAAATATGTAATATTATGTGTTGTAAATATGCAATCAGAATAAGCAATCAATATTTCAATAATAATAATTAAAAAAATAAAACTAAATAAAGGATTGAATATATATATTATTTAAAATTTTAAAAAAATTATAACAATGTCTCCGTGGATTCTAAAGACTCAAAGCGGAAGACCCCACATTGGCACACTAACAATTACTTACACAATACCTATCATACTTAAATTCGCTGACAGATGAAGCATTCAAATCCACCTCTGGCAACGCATTCCACCACATAACCCTCCAAGTAAAAATTTTGTCCTAACACCCTTCTTAACCACACTCTTAATTATCTCCAGGGATGGCCCCCTCATTCTCTCCCTTCCTTCACTGGTCTTAAAAATGTCATCAGTATCAATTCTGTTAAATCCCTTTAATAATTTATATGCTTTATCATATCCACTCTCCTACGTCTATCAGCTGGTTTTTGGAGCCCACAGATCTTCAATCTATCCTCGTAGGGAACATTCCACAGACCTGCAGCAATCTTTGTAACTCGCCTTTGAATCCTCTCACCAAGAAATCCAGTTGACCAGATCTATGCACAATATTCCAACTGCGGCCTTATTAATTCCTTATAAAGTGGCACAATGACTTCATTATCCCTGCTTGTTAGTGTGTTCTCCAACAACCATGTAAATTAATGTGATGTTTTGGCAATCTCTTTTCAATTTGTCCTTTAAACTTAAGTTTTCTGCCCACAATGACTCCCAAATCCCTTGCCTCGTCAACTTCTTGCAGTTCAATTCCGTTAATATAGTTAACAGCATGTCATCTTATCCTCCCGAAGTGCATCACCTTACACTTAGCCACATTAAACATGTGTGTGCGTGCACGCATTTTATGCGAGATATAATAAAACGTTAAAATTATTATTATAATACCCATGTATAATCTAATACCAACAATAATATCACGTTCTAGAGAAGAAATATTGAAATACTATCACCGCTTCCAGCGTAGTTCATATAAACATCCGAGCACCACCAAATAGTTACAGTGCATCAGTCATAATGTGCAAAGTAGCACACCATTACTTTACAGCTCTGACCTCACCAAGACAATATCCATGCGATGTCCCACAGACGAAAAGCGACAGAAAACAATAGACGAAGAAATAATCAACGGAATAAGAAAAACAGACTGGGAACACCTGGCATCAGATTCAGCAGATATCTTATACAAGAACATTAAACTCACACTGGAGAAAATATGTAAGAAAGCAGCAAAGAAAGTCAGAATTCGTTCAAAAACAAAACAAAATCGTTGGATAACTCTAAACTTAATCCTAGAAATACACAGAAAGGACGCTTTATGGAAAGAGATAAAGCAGTATCTAAATAGCACAGCTTTAAAAACTGAATATAAGATAACAAGGAACCTCCTTACAACACTAATCAGAAATGCAAAAACAAGCTACTACTGAGGAAAAACTAACCTGTGCACAAAATATGAAACAAACCTGGCATCTGATCAATGAGATGCTAGATTTTTTCCCCAACACCACTGCCTCCGAAGCCATAAAACAGTTTCATGAAAGACGCAAAACCTATCCAACAACTAGCAAATGACTTTAACCAACACTTTGCAGACTCCATCCAAGAACTGCACAGAAATATTCTCCCAATCACAAAACGTTACCCTCCACTTTGACCACAATCAAAGCAGACATTATGGTTCCCATCCATAAAAGAAGCAGAACCTCTGTCTGCAATACATTGTTATGTCCACGTTTTTCTTATGTTGTTCTTATCTTTAATATCTCTACTTTCTTTTAGTTTTTAACATTAAACTCTTTTAGTATCTCTTACTCTCAGACTTCGGATTCCGACAAATTTGTTTATATTAAAGGCTGAGGCAGCCGGCAACTAAATTCTGATACAATATCCAATACTCTACGAAAATGTAGGGATCAGGATATGTATGCAGTCGTGGTCCCTATTCACACATCACTAATGGTTTCCCCTTAAAATGCAAGGTACGAAATTTTCCAAACAGTAATTCAAATCCGCAGAAGATATGACAAACTCAATTGATTATTTAAAAGAAAACACATTTATTATTTCACAAAGACAAGTATACATGTTATTTAAATTCTTAAATCTTAATAGAGTTAAGAGAGTCTGGGTTCCCCTTACTTAATTTCACACATTTAAATTTCTGCACTATGATCCCTTACTGGGCATAAATTTCTCACTTCTGTACATATATGTATCCTCAGACTCACTATTAAGTTACTTGATAATATCATACATGAAACAAACACTAGACAACTCAGCAAATCTGACATGTAATTCTCTGTGACAATAATACTTATTTCTACTTAATTCCCTCCCCCAAATTATCTGTTAACTTTTAACTACTTCCTGAACATGACATTACTTTTCTTAAAACACTTAAGCAGTTCGGAGCTCGGCCTCCTATCCGGCTGTAGACTAATATGTTCTCTTCTTAACAATAGACACAAGTGTCCAAAACTGTAGACTGTTCTCGTGGCACAACACGTAAAATGCGTGTGTTCTTAACTTGTAGTTCTTTGCTCGATGGATACTTTAATCCTACATTAAAGTAAGAAAATCTTCGCTTACCATTCTTCCTTTGACTGGGTGTTCTGATCTGTTCACTATACCTCCTCTGATGGCGGGCATTGTTCTACACGAACTAAACGCACTCATGCACAGATCTGTACGCTGACGTGAAGTTCATCAGCGGGTCTTTCTCCTGTAGTTGCTACTTTGACCGATGTAACATGCATAGCAAGGGGAAATCCCTGCTACAGGTGGCAGCAAGCACTACATAGCTCTCCTACGGGAAACTTGGTGTCGACTAACCTCGGAGGCGAGACACAAAGGCCAGGGAGACGAAAGAAAAGAAAGCGATTCAAACTCCCGCCGAAACTTTTATAAATCGGAACAGCTCCCTCACTCGGTGGTGTCGACACGTATACGGCGGCAGCCGATTGGACGCCGTTGCTAAGGACTGCCTTGACAAACCTTAAATTTGTATTAAGCTTATACATATTTATTCCTTAATACTACATGCCTTTCTAATTTAATTCATTCACAATTACTATTTTAATAAACTCATGGGCTATCTTAACAAAGTTTGGGATTTACACATCTGGATATTTACAGTTTCTTAGGATATTATACAGTACACTTCTCATCCGGGGCACAAACATGTCCTTATCCCTTACTTTTGTAGTAACTTAATGTTGGGTGTGAAAAAAAGATGACTCGTCACTTTTTCCGACACAACAACATGAAATGAAACACCAAACAAAGGCCCAGGAATTGATGGAATAACACTTAAGAATATCAAGAAACATTCAACTAGTTTAAGTCCTATCCTACTAAAATTAATAAATAAAATATTTAACACAGGACAGATACCAAGTATGCAAAAGACAGCCATAATCACACCCATATAACAACATGGAAAAAGAAATTTAATCAGCAATTACAAACCCATAGCAATATTACCAATTATCAATCAAATTATGGTGCAGGTCATACTGAAGAAAGACAGAGCATACACAGAAACCTTTCATATTAACCAAAAAACATAATATGGTTTTCAGAAAAATATGAGAACAACATCTTCTTGGAAGACGTTACAGATGTAATTAATACCGCCTTAGACAAAAACAAAATTGCCATGGTAGTCATTATTGATCTAACTAAACCATTCGATACACTCACAAATCAAACCTTGTTGGAAAACCTGAGGCAGGTTGGAATAGACGGGCCTCAGCACAGGTGGTTTACAAACTACCTTCGAAATAGAAAGCATATCACACCTATTGGGTCAAACCGAAGCAAAGAGCTACCAGTAACCTGTACAACACGAAACTGCACTCTCCCTAAATCTATCCAACATTTACAAGCACGATATTAATCAGCTACCACTCAAAGGTAAGATATTCCAATACGCAGACGATACACCAATAATATCCATCCATAATAACGCAAGCATAGCCCAAACAAATATGCAACATGACATAAATCCGATCACAGACTGGCTCACGAAAAACTCCATACACCTAAACCCAGAAACTCCAAAATTAACGATATTCAGAAATCCACTGACTCGACCAGCTGATAACAAATATATAACCATCCAACATCCACTTTCCAACATAAAAAACACACAGAACAGCAAAACTATTACAATCACTCAGGCTAAAACAATACGATACCTTGGAATTTACTTCGATGCAGATATGAACTGGAATAGCCACATAAACCATCTACACATCAAACTCCGAACAATAAATAACAAACTCTACAGGTTAAAAGACATATTACCACACGCGCCAGAAAACACTAATATACAAAGCACTATGCCAAAATATACTAAGATACGTTATAACAAGGTATGCTTTCTGTGCACCCTACAAACTAAATAGATTAATGTCGCTACAGTACAAAATTACAAAACTGATCCTTTGGGAACAAAGAGACAACAGCAGCTTTATATACACTGCAATGTCAGAACACAAAATACTGACAGCAAAACATTTATGTCACTATGCATCTTTGCTAAAACATTATTTCGATGCCATCTACAGGACAGTCAGAAATACATACCGTTTATCAAGACCTCACACAACTAATTATATCACATATAAATACAATTATCACTACGGAAAGGTCATGAGAAACTTCTAATCCCAAACATGATAAACAAATTTCCTTTTCAATACAGAAATCTTACAAACTACAATAGCCTGATAAGAGCTCTACGGACATACTACGAACAAGAAACACGCACCCAAAATACCATACAAACCCAATGAAACACGATATATTCGTTCTGGCTTCCAGTTCAGCGACGTGTCAAGATATTCCAAGAGTTGTCGCGCGCGCGCGCGCGCGCGCGTGTGTATGTGTGTGTGTGTGTGTGTGTGTGTGTGTGTGTGTGCGTGCGTGCGTGCGTGCGCATGCGAATTTCTCAATCAACGGCTGCAGTGGTGTGTGTGTGTGTGTGTGTGTGTGTGCGCGCGTGCGTGCGTGCGTGCGTGCGTGCGTGCGCATGCGAATTTCTCAATCAACGGCTGCAGTGGTGTGTGTGTGTGTGTGTGTGTGTGTGTGTGTGTGTGTGTGTGTGTGTGTGTGTGTGTGTGTGTGTGTGTGTGTGTGTGTGTGTGTGTGTGTGTGTGTGTGTGTGTGTGTGTGCGTGCGTGCGTGCGTGCGTGCGTGCGCATGCGAATTTCTCAATGAACGGCTGCAGTGGTGTGTGTGTGTGTGTGTGTGTGTGTGTGCGTGCGCATGCGAATTTCTCAATCAACGGCTGCAGTGGTGTGTGTGTGTGTGTGTGTGTGTGTGTGTGCGTGCGTGCGTGCGCATGCGAATTTCTCAATCAACGGCTGCAGTGGAAATCAAGCTTCCCCGCACAGCAAATAAACCAATAAATAATAACTAATGTCATCCTCAGATAAGCTCACAAATAAGCTTCGAGGATCAAAGCTGAGAAAATACATCTTATCACATCCAAGATATAAAAAAGAAATTAAAAAATATATAAAATAAATAAATGTATCATGTGTAATCAAATGCAAGTAATGTACGTATCACATGTAAAGAAATGTATTTAATGAAGTATCATATGTGATGATAAGTATGTAATATATGTATCATATGTTATAAATTATTATAATTATTATTGCGAAAAAAATTATTATTATTATTATCAGAATACATGGATGTATCAAATGTAAAGAAATGTATGTAGTTGTATCATAAGTAAACAAATGTAAGTAATGTTGTTTCATATAAACAAATGTAATAAATTATTATTATTTAAAAAAAATAAAATAAATGATTAATAGAGGTCGCTGTGTACACAGACGGACACACGCAAGCTGTTATCGTTGCACCCGTTTTTATGGGTTTAATGTGGTTTCAACTCACGTTTTTAATTTGAAAGTTCTGCTACTTCATCCCTCTACTCACTCTGAAGACAGGGACGTTTTCTTAATCAAAATTGGCTAAGTAATATTCAAATTTTCAGTGCTGAAAACCATAGAGTGAACTACTGCCACCAACCAACACTAACAAAGGACGTCGCCATTTTAAAAGTCGCACTGCAGTCGTTAACGGGAAGTACGTCTGAAGATTACGCAGACAGCGAAGGTCTATCACAGTGACCTGTAACAAGTGCAATCAGCCATTAAACGACGAAGGGGACGGACCACATTGTTCTGGATGTGGCCGAAAACAACACTTCCTCTGTTCAGGGATCTCAAAAAGCACATGGGAAGCAAAAGAAGCCGCGAAACGGACTGAATGGTGCTGTCTACAATGCCATGAGAAAATGAAGAACAAAGAACAGACATCAAAGAAAAGCAACGACACACATCAAGATAAGCAGCTTCCTGATCCTAAAAGTTATGGATAACTTTGATTCATTCAAACTCATGGTTAAAGACTTGCTAAATACACACATGGAACAAATCAACAAAAAATTTGAGGAGCATGAACGTTACATACAGTTCAATAACGTGACTTCTGAAGAAATGTTAGGAACTGTGCGAGAAATAAAGAAAAATTAACGGTAGCGATAGAAACACAAGAAACACTCAAGCATGAAAATGAAGAATTGCGGAAAGAGGTAAACGCACTCAAGTGTTAAATGGAGCACATGCCGCAAAAAGAAAGAAAGAAACAACTTCAAATTGAGGGAATAGCAAAAGAAAAGACAGAAGATTTAAGCAGCATAATGCAACTGATAGGCATCAAAATTGGCATTCAAGTTGCAACCGCAGACATCGCCTCTATTTACCGTGGCCCACAAACAAAAAAAAAAAAAGCGACACAGCACCAATCATCGCTCGTTTTATCAGCAGAAGTCTGAGAGACTCCATTCTAGCAGCAAGCAAGAAACCACGACCGATAACATCGATCCTAACTGACAAGAAACTCCCAAAACCAATCTATATAACTGAACACTGGAATCCAGTTTAAAAATATTTTATATCAAGCTAGGTAGACAAAAACAGAGAAAACCTACAAGTTCCTCTGGACTAGGTATTCACAAATATTTATGAGAAAAAATGAAAACATTCGAGTTTATATAATTGCAAAAGAACTCGCCTACAGCCTACCAATAAAAAACTAATATACAGCCTACCAATAATAAACTCTTCACATCCCGAAGAACAAGATTAGAAATCACTTAAAAGTATATAATGGAGATCTCAAATATAGACGAACATATCCCGTCAGAAAATATAATCTTCAAGGTCTTTTACTTTTGAACAAATACTCAGACAACATTCCCACCAATACCGACTTCACTATCGTACACACAAACAGAAGTATAAAAAAAAAAAACACTGGCGTATTGATAACACTGCTCAACTACATTATGAAAAACATAGATGTGCTAATACTGACCGAAGTTGCAATAAACGACACGGAAATCAACGTATACAATATTAATATTTACCAAACCTACAAATTATGTAGACCAAACAAAAGAGGAGGTGATATCGTAGCAAATATCAAAAAAAATTCAATGTGACTGAAAAACAAACTCACTTCGAACATGCGGAAACACTAATTTTGGAAATCACAAATATCCACAACTGTATCAAATAAATAATAAACACAATATACAGATCTCAGATAATAATCCACTCAGCTTTCTTTATGAGTTAGAAGCATGGCTAAGCGGCATCGAACCGCGTACAACACATAGGCTGATCCTAATAGGAGACATTAATATAATTACATTTGTCCACGTTTCTTCAACCACTAACACATATCTTGATATACTAACTCAGTACAACATAAACCCTACCATTGACTCACGAAAAAGATAATAAATACTCAAACAATTCATTACCGCAATCATGAATTGATCATATGAACACACTGGCTCCCATCCATACATATACATCATCAGTAATTAACGTCAAAATTGCCGATCACTACTTTGTCTCAACTTCGTTTTATTACCTTTCCTATCCCTCTGCCACCACAACAAAAGTAGACAAAACTCAATCATATTAAAGAGCATTGTCGATCATCATGTAAAAAATACAGAGACTGGCATTGCTTACGTAATTCAAATAAATAAATGATTCTGTAACATTACATGAGAATTATCAACAAAAATTCACATAAATAAATATATAAAAAGCAACAAAACCTACACAAACAGACAACATTCCATGGATAAATGACGACATACTAAATAGTATTACTCTAAAAGAAAATCGAAGTAAAAAACTAAAAACGTCACCCAGTAACACACATTTACAAACCTTATAAGAAATCAACTAAAAACAAACATTCATAGGGCAAAAAGACAATACTACCTCCAAAAATTCACGGAATATAACGACAACGTGAAGCAAACATGAGCTACACTCAAAGAATTAGTAACTCAAAAAAAATAAAACTTCAGCACAAGATTTTATTGTAAAAAAGCTTTGTTCAGGACACAAAACCAAACGGAACTAGCAAACTCTTTGAAACATGCCTTCACAAACAATATAACGCAACTCAAAAAAAGACAATCTACGAATGATCAGCAAAAAACTACCAACACAGAGTAAACAACAAGCAATGAATTATATTATCCACCAGTAACAAAACAGGAACTGAAAGAAGCACTTTTACAACTAAAACCAAATGCCACTCCAGGAATAGACAAAATAAGATTCACAGACCTTATAACACACTTTGAACAAATAAATCCATTACTTTTGAGACTCATTTGCATAAAATTCGACACTAGCATTATTCCACAACAACTAAAAACTCCAATAATTACACCAATTTACAAACATGGTAAAAGAAACGATACTCAGAAATACATACCAAATAGCTACCCTACCAGATATTTCAAAAATTCTAGAAAAAATAACACACCAGACTTCAGAACTATTTCCAAAGTACAACATCATCTCACAAAACCAATACGACTTTCAGAAAACAAAAAGCGCCATCACTTTATTAGAAGACATAGCCGACACAATAAACAAAGCTCTCGACAAAAACAAGTACACCGTCCTTATACTGCTTGACTTAACCAATGCACATCATACACTTGAACACGACATACTGCTCACGAAACTATACTCAATAGGTATAAATAAGAGGAATTCTGCATACGTGGTTCAGGAACTACCTCTCAAAAAAACACAAGTAACAAAATAGATACATGTCACAGCGGGGGTATACAAATAAAACACGGTGTTCCACAAGGTGTCATATTATCACCACTCTTTTCAACATATACATTAACGATGTTCATAACATGGCCATAAGGAGTCAAATATTTCAGTACGCATATGACACCGCACTACAAGCAAATCCACACAGACATCAACACGGCTCTCTCCAAAGCACAACGAGACCTAAGTGAAATCACAACATACTTCTACCAAAACGCAATTGTAATCCACGGTACCAAAACACAGATGTTGATAATACATAACCCAAGAATCATGCACCTGGCACCACTATCGATACACTACCACATATACCGCTGCATTAACAATAAAAATACTTGCCAACGTCGCGAAATCAAACCTGTAACACATGCAAAATACCTTAGTCTCTACACAGGTTGCCACATTAAATGGACAAAACATATAGAATACCTAGATACCAAACTCCAGATAATCGCAGCAAAACCCTTCCAAGTAAAAGACATTACTCCATCCAACATAAAAAAACACTCCTATATCACGGTATCTGCGAATCCGTACTCACATGCGTAGGGATTGTAACGGTCTACGCAAACACATCAAACAGCCACCTAACAAAATTTAAGCATTACAGAGGAAAATTGTACCAACAGTAATTTGGACACCTTACGAGCAACAACCAATACCCGGCTAGCACATTGCGACACATAGAATCTCGAGCAACCTGATACACTACATAACATTAACAAGGAATTGCTTCAACATCACCTATCGAAACAACAGGGACACATATCGTACAACACGACCTACAACAACTCTCTACATTCGTACACCCTTCAGCTCATACGGTTCTTTCGTGAGATCACATCAGATAATACTCACGCAACTCAACAACCTACTAAGAAATTTAAAACACATACATAACTACAGAACATTAAAACACGAACTCAGGAAAATATATCAACAAAAGTAACATTGCATTAACACTAATATACACATCACAAATCACCAGAATCCAATACCTACTTCCTGTACAAAAACCCACATCAACATAAAGAGTGAAGGCTAAATCCCACTCTCTTCATAAAAGCTAACCCAACCTTCGAAGGAGGTGGGATTAAGACGCCTCACTCATCTACACGTAAACCTCATAATCAAAGACTGCAGATTATGTAACAAAACAGTCAGTAAATTTTATAACAATAATGAAGATACTGATATTAAAAAAAATGCGTATATGTAAATAGGCTATATAACAATAAGCTATGATACTGATATTGAAAAAAAACATGTACATTTATATATAAAAAATCACTGTACTCTGCATTTTGTGCTGTACAGAAAATGTAATAATATGCTTTATTGTATATATGTAAATACTCTGTGTGATGATAAATAAAATGTTATTACACTTTAAAAAAATTAGAATACATATTAACCACATTGCACACAACCCAAACCATAATTCCTTGCTTTAGTTCTTCAGTAACTTCAACAACTATTTTGTTAGCGAAATTATTTGTATCCGTATGCTTGCTTCTGATGGTATTATATATCAGCCGTCTTTCGTTAAGACTCCTTAAGTTTCTTTGATGAGCTTAAAGTTTGTTGAGTTTTCGTTCCATCCGAATTTTCCATGCCTCAGATTGCTTCGCTTTCGGCATTTGCTCGTGCGGTTTACAACGAGACGTCATTTTAATGATATGAGCTTATCTACGAGCAGATTTGTTTTCTTTCCTCTTTTAGTTGCTAATTTTTTATCACAGCCTTTGCTTCTATGGAGAGCTCTTTTACCTTAAATTTATGTAGAACTTTATTCGGTAATTTATGGAGTTCGTATGTTCCAATATTCATGACTTCATTTAAAGCAAGCTTTCTGTTAAAACATTCTGAGGTGGGTCGTTAGTTTGATGATCACTGAGCTAAATTTCGAAGTTAAATACGAGTACAGATACCTTCTGATGATTTGTAACTGAAGTTGGCGGTTTTGTACGTAACTCTTGCAAATGAAGTTTATTAAATACGTTTTAATAATGGCAAACCTTGAGCAGACATAAATACAAAATTAATAACTATTAATTTTACTATACTATTAAATTATAAAATTATACTATTAAATAATATTTTTACGTGAGTTTTTCCGTTATTAATTTTGTATTTATTTGAAGTTTATTAAACATTTTGTTGCAGGAAATGAACTTCTTTTAGTTAGCCTTTCGTCTGTTTTTCCAGAGTTTCAGAATTTGTTTTTTCAAATTAAAGAAACACGCTTTCTAAAACCACGTTTTTCTGGTTTCGATCTGTAGAAACATTTCACAACTTCCCATTTTTTATATTATTATTATTAATAGTAGTAGTAGTAGTAATTATTAATAATTATTAATAAAAAATATTAATAATTATTATTAGTAGTAGTAATTGTATTTTCGAATTGCTTGATGCATGGAAACAACACAACACACAGTGCAAGCGAGAGGTCTCTCAATCTTGCATATTAACATCAGAAGCATCCGAAAACATTGGTTATTGTTACAGGCTTATCTGAGGAATTACCCTGATATTATTGATATATTGATTCTTACAGAAGTATCCATAACGAAGCGACTGCTTTCCAAATTCCAGGCTTCCAACAACATAGATCATGTCGCCAAACAAAAAGAGGGGGTGGAATATTAATATTTATCAAACAAATATTAATAGCAAAAGAAACGGCATATCAGTTTGAGCATGCTGAAACCCTTTCCTCGAAATCACTAATACCACCAATACACAGCACCCATAACACTAAATGCTATTTACAGACAACCAAACCTAAATATGATAAAATCCTTGCACGAACTCAATTGCTGGCTTTCAAGCCAAGAAATATGCTCAACCAAATACTTAATAATAATTGGCGACATAAACATAAATATTGCAAACGAAAACGAGAACAACACTGTACAATACCTAGACACGCTATGCATGTATAATCTAATACCAACAATAACATCATGTTCGTAAATACTATCACTTCCTCCTGTCTAGATCATATAAACGTCCGAGCACAACCAAACAGTTACACTGCATCAGTCATAAAGTGCAAAGTAGCAGACCATTACTTCACCACTCTAAACCTGCACACCAAGACAATATCCATGCAATGTCCCACAGAAGAAAAGTGACAGAAAACAATAATAGACGAAGAAATAGTCAACCACGAAATAAGAAAAACAGACTGGGAACACCTGGCATTAGATTCAGCAGATATCTTATACAACAACATTAAATGCACACTGGAGGAAATATATAAGAAAGCTACAAAGAAAGTTTTCGATTCGACCAAAAAGAACAAAAAATCCTTGGATAACACAAAACTTAATCCTAGAAATACACAGAAAGGACGCTTTATGGAAAGAATTAAAGCGATATCCAAATCACATAGCTTTAAAAACTGAATATAAGATAACAAGGAATCGCCTTACAACACAAATCAGAAATGCAAAAAGAAGCTACTACAGACACAAACTAAACTCTGCACAAAACAACATGAAACAAACCTGGCATCTGATCAATGATATGCTAGGTTTTGTTCCCAATACCACCGCCTCCGGAACCATAAAACACGGCTTCACTAAGGAGGCAAAACCTATCCAACAACTAGCAAATGACTTTAACCAATACTTTGCAGACTCCATCCAAGAACTGCACAAAAATATTCCCCCAATCCCAAAACGTGACCCTCCACTTGGACCACACTTAAAACAGAAATAATGGTTCCCAACCATAAAAGAAGCAGAACTTCTCTTTGCAATACAGTAAATCAAACCAAACAAAGGCCCAGGAATTGATGGTATCAGACCTAAAGGTATAAAGCAACATGCAACTAGTTTAATTACTATCCTACTAAAATTAATAAATAAAATATTTAAAACAGGACAGTTACCAAGTATGCTAAAGACCGCGATAATCACACCCATATACAATCATGGAAAAAGCAATTTAATCAGCAATTACAGACCCATAGCAACATTACCAATTATCAGTCAAATTATGGAACGGATCATACGGAAGAAACTCACAGTATACACTGACATCCTTCATATTATCCCCAAAACACAACATGGTTTTCAGAAAAATAAGGGAACAACATCTCTCTTGGAAGACTTTAGAGACGTAATTAATATCTCCTTAGACAAAAACAAAATTGCCATGGTAGTCTTTATTGATCTAACTAGAGCATTCGATTCACTTACACATCAAACGTTGATAGAAAAGCTGAGGCATGTTGAAATAGACGGGCCTCTTCACAGAAAAGCTGAGGCATGTTGGAATAGACGGGCCTCTTCACAGGTGGTTTACAAACTACCTTCAAAATAGAAAGCATATCACACGTATGGGGTCAAACCGAAGTAGAGAGCTACCAGTAACCTGTGGAGTACCACAGTGAGCTGTACTCTCCCCAACACTATTCAACATTTAAAAGCACGAATCAGCTACCACTCAAAGGCAAGATATTCCAATACGCAGGCGATGCACCAATAATATCCATCCATAATGACGCAAGCATAGCCCAAAGAAATAATCAATATGACATAAATCTAATCATATACTGGCTCACGAAAAACTCCATACACCTAAACTCAGAAAGGACAAAATTAATGATATTCAGAAATCCACTGACTCGACCAGTTGATAACAAATATATAACCATCCAACATCCACTTTGCAACATAAAAAACGCACAGAACAGCAAAACCACTACAATCACTCAGGTTGAAACAATACGATACCTTGGAATTTACTTCGATGCAGATATGAACTGGTATGTCTTTATATCTTAGCCACATAAACCATCTACACAACAAACTCCGAACAATATGTGTCAAACCCTACAGGTTAAAAGACATAGTTCCCATACGCCTAAAACAACTAATATACAAAGCACTATGCCAAAATATACTAAGATACGCTATAACAACGTATGCTTTCTGTGCACCCTACAAATTAAATAGATTAATGTCGCTACACTACAAAATGATAAAACTGATCTTTTGGGATCAAAGAGAACATAACGACCTTATATACATTGCAATGTCGAAATACAACATACTGACAGCAAAACATTTATGTCACTATGCAGCTTTGCTAAAGCATTATTTTGCTTTGCTAAAATATCATGAAACTCCTATCTGAGAATATCTGTGCTAGATGAATTGACTTCATTTCACTGAATAATGGTATCTTATCTTGAATTCTCTGAAGATCGCACACAGCCTGCAAAAAACTTAGCGATATTCTGATTTACTAGTATGTTTTAGGTAGCGCTTTTCTTGTATGTCTTGCATAAACCTGTCAGAGAAGAAGACAATAACTTTCATTGCTGCTAATGTTGCCTTTATATGAAAAGAACGTGCGTATTCTCCTTGAACACGCATGTATATCTAGGACACGATTGGCAAAGTGATGAGGGATGTATTCAAGTTATTAATTTTAGAAAAGAATAATACTTCGGTTAAGCAAAGATTTTAATTTTCACAGTACAATTTAGTGAAAAGTGAATCCATTGAAGTAAAAAAGCAGCTTCACTTGTTCGAACATTAAAGTTCAGTAAGGAGATATGAGAAATCTACCAGCAGTTAATTTATCTGACGGAGATTTATCTGACGGTAAGAAGCAGAAGCACACATTTTAGATTCACCATCAAGGTTTGAGCGAACAAATGCGCAGTATGGATCAGAAAATATTTTCAGCCCATGTTGTAGAGTAGATGAATGAATTAGCTCTGTTAAGTTCTCATCGCAATGTAACTATTCCTTATTCTCAGAGACATGTTATTTGTGTCTGTGTTCGCACACACCAATCCACTTCAATTTGGTTATCAGATTGGTCCATGTTCTTATTTATTGGGAGGTCTGAAGAACTGCGCTTAACATTGTTAAAGGATAAACATTTACGACTCTTGAAAAGCTGAACATAAAGATTAGTCTCTAGGGATAAGAGGAGGATATGCATGCGCGTTTGTGTGTGTGTGTGTGTGTGTGAGAGAGAGAGAGAGAGAGAGAGCGGGGAAGGGGCTGTTTCATAAAAAAGGAAATCCTACTCACGCTTTGTAGTACTGCTGTATTTAAGAGATTATAATGTAAATTTAATAACATTTCAAAGTATTATTGCATATTAAATAAATTATCTGCATTTGCAAATAAATATCTTTTCTTATTCCTATATCAAAATATTTGTAATGTTGTTTTTTTCTCTATATTTAGAAAATCTGCGTGGACAGCGGATACCGATTGATAGAGTAAGTATATATTATACTGTTAATGTTTTAAAATACTTTCTTAGTTCAGGGTTATCCATCGGATATGTATACTTCTTCAGTATCAATCAACTTCTTATATTAACCAGTGACAAAATTTAGAACACACACACACAGTAATGTAATCATTGGACGAAACCGTAGTATGGGGAATTCACTCTCTTATTATTTGGAACATTTTATCGAGGAGAATAATCCTTGATAGAATCAAGGACGGAGGTTTAGTGCACTATCAAATATGGAACCCATATTCTAATGTCGATCGGTTTGAGATACAAATAGATTCGAAATGAATTTAAGGAGTTTAATTTATTTGTGTCGAAACCTTCGGAGTTAGAATAAGGAAGCAGTGGACATCGATTCATTAAAAGAAACTTCCCTTGAATGAATATCTGGATATAATCAACAATCGTACAAAAACAATGCAGGATATTTCTTTAGAGAAAAAAGGCAGAATTATGTGTTGGTAGCATTGAAGCATTGACGACTATCTTCAACTGACTTGAGAAATTGCAGCATATCGGTGTTCGATGCCTTGGCTATAAACGGTCCACACCTTGATTGATATGAATACGCTATTTTGAAGGATAACGTGGAACGATGGACATTGCGATAAGAGAAACTATTCAAAGGAAGTGAGGTGACAGAGATCATTAGTATCAGAAAGTGTGTGGACGAAAGCCTAGCGACTTCGGGTGCGCCAGGTTGGTAATAAAATCTGATCAGATGGAACCAATCATGTGTTGTGAGATGCACGTAGATTATGTCGTCAAATTATAGACAAAGAAAATCAAAAATGTCAGTAGAGTCATCCGAATTAGGAAAACACTGAAGGCTGCAAATGAAGTGACGCAATGAAACCTAACCCCACAGCAAATCATTTAAGTTAATTTCCGATTTTGGTAACTTTTTCATGGAAAAGCAAATCTCGCAAAAGCACATGCTCAGCTAATCTTATGTTTATATTTATATCTACCCTATAATATAAAATGATAAGCCTTTTTTGTAACGTTTTTGTGTCACGTTTTTTTTCAAGTAATTTGAAACGTTTTGAAACTCAGGGGATACCCTGAGTGTCGAGTCTTCAAATTCGAGTCATCAGAATTCACGGAGAACCAGCTTACCAGTCCGGAACTCGGGGGGTTGTGCGCCGTAGGCTCCGGGGGGTGCGGAAACCCCCTATTCGAGTCTTCAAAATTCGATCATCAGAATTCAAGGAGAACCGGCTTACCATTTCGGAACTCTGGGGGTTGTGCGCCATAGACGTCAGTGGGGCAGAGTTCCCCCCTCCAGTTCATGATATAAATAGGAAAGTGGGAATGAACTGTAGTCGTTTACAATCCCACTCAACTGTTGCCTGAGAATGAACGATTGGGTTGAGACTACTGAAACTGGTAATACGATACTGATTTTAAAATTGACACCACACATGTTGTTAAACTATATGGAGGAGACTTTTTTTGTTATTTTTTCCCATAGTCTAGTTTCTCTCACTATGTGGTGGCCGACGTGTGGGAAACCACTTTACTGCTGTACCCTGAAATATAATGGTTTGCTGCTTAATTTCCAGGGTGCGCAAGATTCACTGCATGCGTGAAGGAAGGGAAGGAATAAAACATGAAGACCAAACTTTGAAAACGAAATATGGCCATAGTCACTTCACACCAAATATACTCACGGGAACGATGTTTCACTGGGAGACCAAACTCATCTTCCACCTAAAGGTCTATTTGGTTTGAATGTAAGGTGACTGTCACCTTATAAGCAGTCGTAGCCCCGTTTGCTGAAAGACGAAACCATGAGAAAGTGGAATTAACTTGTCTTTGAGAGGTTCTATTGAATCGCATGATTAAGGCAGAGCAAAGGATAACTGAGCTTTCAAGTCCAAATGTCTGCATCATCGTTTCGTCTGTAGCTAGTGCAAAAATATGTAATTTGCTTATCTACTCCTGTTTCAAAATTATTCAAAAATCATACATACCGTTCAGTCCACAATATTTTGAATATCAATTGAAGGAAAGTTTCCTGTATGAAAACTAATTCTAAATTAAAAATATGTGCGTGACCAGAGATAAGAACAGTACTGAAATATCTTTTATTTCCGATACTGCTTCAAAGTAATTCTAAAACTGATACGATTCTGTTAATTGTTTAATTTTGGGTATTTGCTGTCCTCTTCCTTTATGTTCACAAAACAAGTACATTTTGAGCCTCACAGAAGCTCAAACTTAACCTTAAGATAATTGACTGATTCTTTGGTAATACGCATTTGTTCGAAATTGAACTGCCTTCGAGTATTAAATGTGATTTACAGCACATCCAACTCGTTCGCAGCTTACCATTGCATATTGCATTGCTTTTAGTATGGCCATGAAATCGGGGAATATTTTATCCTACGATGAATTGCGTATTTCATCCATCTCAATAACTATTTCATTTAATAATTATTTAAAAAACATAGTTCAATTGTCCTATTCGGTTGCTATGTTAGTACGCCATTTGCCATAATAAATTAACTGTGTTTTATTTCTTCCAAAACCAGATGCCGGTCTATAAATATCACATTGATTCTGGACTCTTTGGAAGTAACAAAATTCCACTATTCTCCCAAAATCGAGGTAATTATTAGTTAAATATTTATTACTTAAACATTAGCACTTAAGCAATAATGCTTAGATGAATCTGAATAATGTTATTCCCAAGTTATTAAAATTGTTTTATTATCGGTATCTTAAATATATCGATTATAAAAACAAATAAAAGTTTAAAAATTTGCTAATTTCATTCTTCAAGACGGTTGAATCACACCTATTATCTGTTTATTTGATATTCCATGGTCAAAATTTCCTCTCTCTCTCTCTCTCTCTCTCTCTCTGTAATATCTGTTTTTAGGTTAAACGTACGAAGGCTGAAACCAGCCTTCGTACCTTTACCTTATATGCTCGTTGACGGTTTATCATGGTGTTACCCAAGGGTCATTGATCGCAATTAGGACCGCAGTTCATATTGGACATCACGTAATCAATGAAGCAACGTATTTCATTTTCGTTTTCTGATATTTGAGCAGAAATTTCAGGATGAAAATTCGTCATACACCTGGACCCACAACTTTGCGTAATTGATCACAAGATGACAAAGCGGTGATCGCTTTCATCTTACGTGATCAACGAAATACTCAAGAACTCTGCATACTTATAAACTTTTGGACCGTGTTAGAACGTCCCAGACTTAAATATAATACATCAATGTATCGATATTACACCATTACCAATGGTATATATACATATATATAGAGTACCGTTTTGTAGAGAAATCAGTCATTGGGGAGAAAGGAGAGAGCGGGAAAAGCTATTTCACAAGTGCACAGGTATAAGGAATGAAAGCATCTGATGAGAATTTGGCTCGATGTGTTTCGAGAGGAAATGTGCATTGATATTTTCAGGCAGCTATTCGTGTTGGTAAATGTGTACAGGAAAGTCTAGAAAAGGCAGCGCCAGTTCAGAGGACCAGTTACCATGAAAATAGCTACAGAAGAGAATTAGCACAGCAACAGTATGTCTATGGAAAAACAACAGCAGAAAGACTGTGAGGGTTAAGAAGTCATCAGTTAAGCGTACTGCTCTATTCTCTGTATACAGTAAACCATTCTGAGGTAATTTTAGGTGCACAGTCCCAATGATAGGAAGAGTATGTACTGTTAATTTAGGTGGATGTCAGCTTTATCAATGACATTTTTGCTCACGAGAGAAGTGCTGTTTGAAACGGAAAAGAATACCAAGCTTTTTGGAAGTCGAAAAGGATATGGACCTCTTGTGATTATGCTGAGATAGATTATATGTGAGAGTTTACCAAAAAAGAGGAAATCGGTCTCAGTTCGGAACAAGAATATTGTCAAGAGTGTGGGAAGAAGGGGTGCGATCTTTCTTCGTGGAAATGAGAGAGAATCGTGTTTATGAGTCATTAGGTTAGCTTCATTCTACTTGGAAATGACACTATCTTTGTTTAAGACATTGGTTAAAGAAGAACGTGAAGTAATCAAGCTGAAGACCATAAGATGTTGAGAATGAAGAATGAAATTTGGAAGTAGTGTAATCAGATGTGCTATGAATAGTATTGAATTTCAGGGAGAGAAGATAATATCTAGGACGAAGACTTCATGAATGAGTCATGTTGGCGCACAAGTAGAAATTTAAAAATTTGATGAAAGTAAACCATCTGACATTAATTGCAATGAACAGCCAGAGGAGAAACTGACAATCCATTTGAAAAATGAAGCATAAATATCATACGTTGTCACGATGCCAGACTCGATCTAGTGCTTTGAAAATATCAACTGCATCCATTTGAACTTCTCTGAACTTTCAATGGCGTGCATCCAAAGATTAATAAGGTACGCAAGGAGGTCTCCTATAGAACCAAGAATGAAAGAATCCGAATTGATTATGACTAATTAATTAGGGATCTACAATCAGTAAACTAGTTTGCAGGTTATGACCTTTTCCATTATCTTAGACAGTATTGAGGTCATTGCGATAGAGCGACAATTGACGTTTATCTCCCTTTTTTTTGGAACAGGCTGATGAATGGTTCCAGATTGTAGAATAAATTCCCGATGAGAACAACATATACAAGGGATGACGGAGGATATGCGTAAGTTCTGGAGCAGAAGCGACTGTTTTAATATCACAGGCCAGTTGAAAAATATGGTTTGTTATCAGATCAAGAAATAATCCACCTTCTAACACCGAGTATAAACAAAAAATCCACATTCTAACATAGGACTTCCCTTAAACAGAACTGACCAAATGGATGACGAAAGAGGTAGGGAGGATTAAGTGAGATATAATGTGTATTGCTGAAACACATAATCCGGGAGAATGGGTGGTAAATTTGAAGAAAGAAAAATATTTTACTTAGGAAGAGAAGATAATATCCATGTTGAGGAAATCGCAATATTAATCAGTAATCGCTTGTAGAAATCCATCTGAACTTTAGAACTACATCGTACAAGAATTACAACAATTAGATTTAAAGGAAAAATTTTAAAAAGAAAACGTATCCAAATTTATGCTCAAGGTCAGTCACGTGAAGATGAAGAATTAGATATTTTCTTCCATCACGGATCTAATTGACAAAACAAATCAACGTATGTCCTGATAATAATGGTACACTTCAATGTCAAGGTAGGGAGATTTATAGATATGAATGGTGTGAGGGGCAAATTTGGACTGCACGAGGGAGCCGAAAAGGAAAGAGACGAAAGATTGCTGGAATTCTGTAAGCATAACAATCTATTCATCTCAAACTCAATGTTTTATACAGAAGATCACACAGATGATCGAGTTTTGATCCAGATGATCAAACCTAATAGAAATCCTCAATCTAAAATGTAAGAATACTAAACAAAGTAAAGTTTGACTCTGATCATTAATTACTATTTGCGAAAAGTAGGTTTTTATCCCCAGTTTATTTGCGGATTTTCCTCCCGCAAGCAGGCAATTGGACCCCGTGAACACACGAGATACAGGATATACCGCGAGGAACAGTGCTAGTCACCTTATCCTCGGATGGTTCGACTTAGCAGCTTAAGAGTGCTCTGTAATAGGCCACTCGCCTTAATACGTAGAGGAGAGAAGAAGCATAAGAAGAACAAGGAGAAAATGAAGTCGAAATTTAAAAATAGCCAAGCGAAATCCTAAACTACGATATTAACACAACGAAACTGAAAGATATAAGTACACAATACAACTACAGATATAAGTACACAATACAACTACAGATATATAATAGAAACACAATTAAGGAAATCACCTTGAAAAGTAGAAAATAATGGAAAATGGGCACAGTAGTCTTTAGTGTTTGTTATTATGGAAAGTGCTGCAAGGAAAACTCCTGGTACGACAATTAGCGAAAATAACGGGTGGATAAAGGCAGAAACACTCGACATTTCAGAAGAAACCTGAGCTACAAAAATACTCTGAACAGAGAAAATACACAGGAAAATAACAAACATTATAGAAGACTTAAACGGCCATGACGTCTATTGAGTTCAGCAAAATCTGGGTACGATGATTCTGTAACACCTATTGAATAACATTGATAAGAAGTACAATTGGGTCTCACTATTTCATCCACCACCCGGCAGAGAGGTTAAAACAAAATATATAGAATATGCAGATCTGATAAAAACGCTTCAAGAATCCAATATACATATAACAGCAATAGTGTATATAAAATTAGAAACAAATTAACAAAAACACACCAAAATGAATGATAAAGCAATACAACTGGAGCAATTCGTGATATGAAAAAATGGAATAAATATCACCAGATACTTTTTCAGAAGGAAGAGAATTGCAAAATCAAAAACGAAGAGAAAGAAAGCGCCTTTCAGAATAAAATAAGAAATTTGAAATCTGTTATGATTAACTTCCTGCTGATCTGTGCTAATATGGTGGCAAAGCAGTCATCAATTTCCTGCTTTTTAACGTTTTAACCAATACAGGCAGTCCCCGCGTTACGAACGAGATACGTTCCTGAGAACGTCTTTAAGTCGAATTTGTATGTAACTCAAATCCCTGATGAAGAGTGCGTTTGCGGTAATAATAATAACAATATTATAATGGCTCATATGTTGCAATAATAGTACAGTGTAATACTCTAATAATAATAATAATAATAATAATAATAATAATAATAATAATAATAATAATACCACTGTACTGTAATAATAAGTTACAGAAAATATTTTGCTCTTTCTTTTAATTCGAACAAACAGAACTTGAAAACAAACTCATGCAAAACGTTTTGATAGGAAAGTGGCAAGAAGGCAAGAAGTTAGGTTTATGAGGGGCAAGAAGTTAGGCTAACATTAATCGGTATATGATGATGGAGATGGTGCTATAAAGGATGGACCTGATGCTGGAAAAGTAGGATTTTATTCTGGATTGGGAGGAGGGCAGCTTACCAGTGAAGTTGGTTTCTTGAAAGGTTATTCAATGTTGTTTGCACAGAATTTTTCTTTTTTTCATCATGTATGGCCTTGTAGTAGGTTATTTTCTCATTAACTGCACGGTAAACCTTTGTAAACCGCTGAATGTTAGAATCTTGCTCTTCCAGTTTAGCAAATCCTTTTTCAATGAGACGAAAGGCTTCAATTAATTCTTTTGTTGTAAACTTTCTTCGCTCTGGATCTTCTGATTATTTGTGTTATTTTGTTTCTCTTAGCTGGATATCTATCTGCATAAGGTCTTCCTTGGTTAATTCTTGTGAACGGGACTCTAATATATCAATGGTATCATTTACATTGATGTCCAATTGTAATGCATTGCCTCTATCCACCTCAGCTATTCTGGCTTCGGCGATGTCTTCTGTGAAGCCACCAAAATCTTTATAGAATTGAGGGCAAAGTTTACTCCACACACATCTAATTGTTCATTGCTTCACTTCATCCCAAGAATCAGTTTTTTGATGGGATCATGCACGTTATAATTCTTTCAGAACTCATTATGGTCATCACATCATCTTCAGTAGCCCTGATGGCTTGCATGAATTTAAGGCAATTTTATCTTACGTAATATGCCTTAAATGCAGAAATGACTCCCTGGTCTCCATTGACTGTAGTAACGATGTAGTGTTTGGTGGGAAAAGACGGCCTTTACATTAAGGTGAAGGTCGTCTGCAGATGTTGGATGTCCAGGAGTATTGTTCAGCACAATCGAATTTTAAACGGAATTTTCTTTTACGAACAATAACGTCCCACATCAGGAATAAATCAGTTCAAGAACCAATCAGGAAGTCTGACCTAGACACTTAAATCTGAATTCCAAATAACAGGAAGAGCTGCTTTAATAACGTGGCAAAGCGCGGGTTTGTTGACATGCACGAAAGAAACTAGTTCCAGCATTTGTAGATATTTGTACAATTTGTAGAACTGTAGATATTATATTAATTTAATTGTAAGTTATCCTTCTGGGGATCCTTAGGAGCCAGTTCGTAAGTATGGAACGCTGTAACATTCGGGTTGTCCGTAACCCGATGTCCGTAAGTCCGAACTAAATGGCGAAATTTTAGATAATTCGAAGACAGGTATCATAATACCGATTCTCAAAAGGGAGATAAAACGAGGTGTGAAAACTCTAGACCATAGCATTGCTAAGTCAGAGCTATAAAAATCTTCGCATGCACTATTCCAAATAGAATTCAGACTTTAATGAATGAGTCAATAGGAGAAGTTCAAGCTAGTTCGGGTTGAAACCTGGCAGAAAGTACTTGGCATACAACTTACCTGTGTACTAGCATTATTGACTTCAAACAAGAATGTAATTCCATTTAATCAACCAAATGATAAACTTCTTAACATTTCTGAAGCTCAATTCAGAATTTCAAACCTTTATTACGAATTATTATAAAGATACCGAAGCAACTGTAAAATTTAATAAAATACAAATAGAGAAATTCAGAGTCGAAAAAGGAGTCTTCAGTCTTGCTTGCTCTCACCAAATTTATTTATTATCTATCTCGAAGAAATATGCAAATCCATAGCTGAAGAACATTAAATATGCAAACGATATTATTATTCTTGCAGAATCTAAAGAACAATTGGGACAAAACAATAACATTTTAAAATGGATAATACAAACCTTTGAAGGAAATTCAATCTAAGCAAAACTAAACGATGAAAATAGGTAGATATGAAGATTAAAATTCAATAGACTTAGAAACACATATACATGAACAAGTAAAGCAATTTACATATCTTGTGAGTCGTATTCCTCACAACCCCAACAACACGTTAAAAATAAAATACTTAACAAAGGATGGTCTAGTATGAATAAATTAAATAAAATAATGAAAACAAAAACAAAATTTAAAATAGCCTCAAATTAAAACTCTAAAAACCCATTGTTTTACCTACAGCAACATATGCAGCCGAGACTTGGACAGTCGGTCAGAAAGAAATAGAGAAAATCATATATATATATATATATATATTTTTTTTTTTCAAAAATAGATTTAATGACTTAAAAACCGAGATTACTTATAAAGATTTAATAAGAATAATACAACTAGTTTCGGCTTATAATAGCCTTCATCAGGTATTTTTAAAGGAAGAGAATAGTAATAAACATTGAAGTATCTACAAACTGGAAAATACAGGCAAAAAATCGCCACACATAATTGATACATAAAAAACGTCATTTTTTCAAGTTGTTCTAACAGGCGTGCCATTGTTTATTGCAAGTATGCGTGCACACTCACGTGAACGCCAATATTGAATAACTGCAGAATGGCTATCTGGGATGTTATAACTCAAATTGTTGTTTAAGTGGACAGGATTCAGAAGGATTTCCCTTGATTCTATAATTTTATTATCAAACTCATAATCACAGCGAAAAATATTTTCTGATCTATCCCAGCAAACGGAGTGGCTTTGTTGATCATCATTAGGATCGTATGAAAAAAAGAACATGACTGGATAACGCAGTTACATGAGATCTTTTGTAAGAGATGTCTCTCTTATGCTCTTCTGTACGTTGTTCAATAGATTTGTTAGTTTGTTCAAAATAAGGGATATTGCAATCGCACCATAATTTATATACACCTGGATATTTTAGGTTGTAATTGCAATATCCCTTATTTTGTACTAACTAACAAATCTGTTGAGCGATGTGTGTGTGTGTGTGTGTGTGTGTGTGTGTGTGTGTGTGTGTGTGTGTGTGTGTGTGTGTGTGTGTGTGTGTGTGTGTGTGTGTGTGTGTGTGTGTGTGTGTGTGTGTGTGTGTGTGTGTGTGTGTGTGTGTGTGTTTATATCCATGGATTCCATCATGGATGACATCCCTTGTCCTGTCCAAACCATGCCCTGCATATATACCCAAAAATTCCACTCAGAACTCCCAACGCCACACACACACACACACACACACACACACACACACACACACACACACACACACACACACACACACACACACTACTTCTGGCCGATACCAACCGCCTTACGTACGGAGTTTTCCATGACTAGCAAAAAAATTTAAGACATCCAGTAATGTGAGGTCATTCCCGATATCTATAAACAGTCCAACCCACGATGTCAGTCGCAAAGTGCCATCCACGTTGTAGGGGCACATTTACCCGCCAGCCACAGCATGCCGTATATTCCGTACGGAATATTTGTACTGATCGTGTTATGAAGGTGGTTTTAATTATAAACGTTCCGTTTTATCCAGAGGCACAACAGTGGTCATCGTAAATCTGGCAGGTTCATTAATCGTGAGGCGGTTTTATTTACATCCGTCCTGTGTGCTGCTTGTATTGGTTACGTTGTCATCTGTGTTTCTGTACAATCCATGACAATACGGATGTTGCCTGCATGCGAAGGATTCGATGTGCTCGGCTGCATGTTTCCGCGAGCGGTAGCACGAGATACGGAACTTCACTAAAAGGAACGCGGGCAGATATCCTCCTCTGCAGCAGCGCTGAACCTCACATGACGTCACTTTGCGTTACTGTCGTTTCATCCCCGATTTTGTCCGATTTTGGAAATGGATTAATTCCAAAACCTGTAACGAGGATAATCGGAAACTGTAGTCCAAATAAATAATATAATATGATTATGTTACTATTTTACTTTTAATGAGATGGTTCAGCTTCTCGGCCTTTGCAAAGTTGCTGGACATCTGTCTCAATATTGCTCAACTTCAGTCGAAGATCGCCACGCACTCTAAGATGATTTCTGCATTTTGTTTTTATTTGAAGGAGCGATCAAAATCCTTTCTCAAGAAGAGGTTGTAGAAAACTGTATAACGATTTTCAGTGCTTCTTCATATAATTTGGGAAATTCACTTCTCACTGAAGGTGAGATCCGGAATCCAGCCAAACCAAGATCATGGAATTGCATTTTAAGCCCACTGTCACTTGAAAGCTCAATAACTCTTCTTTTTTCGTAAACGAAAGGTAGTTCTCGTGAGTGAAAGCCTGTAATGAATCGCGAATCCACAGAAATTTCTTATGAAAGTTATTCGGAAAATATGTTTCAAAATTCTGTTTCAGAATTTGAGGTGGTCACAAACCCTTTCCAGAAACTCATAATCAACAAAAAGATCATTGTCCGTTAAAAGGAATTCCAATGTTGGAAAAAGTGCAAATTATCTGTCTTTTACTTAATAATGCACAACACTGTTTTTTTTTTCCTTCTCGAATGCCTTTATTTTGTCGTAGGCATCAAGAATAGTTAAAGAATTTCACTGAAGGAAGAGATTTACTTCATTTGATTTTGAAAAAAAATGTCTGAAAGATAGGATAGTGTTGATAACTACGCTTCGTCAAAACAGAGTGATGCAAAATCAGAATTACGTTCAAATTGAAACAAAAACACTTCGTGCCTTAATTTAAATAAGCTTGTTAATACTTTGCCCGTGGAAATCAGCGAATTTCAGAATGAAGTAAAAGTTGTATATATTCACTGTCCATTTCATCCCAGAATACTGAAAATAACCTGTTATTTAGGGTTCGAGCGTTATAAAATTAACTAGTTTCGCAGCGTTGAATAGCAGAGTTTTAAATTCTTTTTCATTCTTTGGAGGGCAACCTTTCCCTATGTATGAAACTATATATACCTGATTCATATCGGGAGCCACCTTCTTGACCATAGAACATCCCCAACTATGCCTGCCTGTAAGGGCGCTATCTCCATCCCAAAAGAAGTCCATGCATTTTTCCCACTGGATCCCTTTCTGTATTATGTAATTATTGAGAGTGGGAAATATTTCTTCTCCAGTTGTTCGGGATGACAAAGATCAGCAAAACAGAATATCGATATGAAGGTTCTTATCATGCACATATCTTAAGTAGCATATTAACTGCGCATCACTTGTAACATCAGTAGTCTCGTCTATGTGTAACGCGTAATAAGGGCTCATCTTAACTCTTTCGATTAACTAGAATTCTACGTCACCTGCCATATCATTAATTCTGCGACCTACAGTGTCATTGAAAGAGGAGTCAAATCAACATCTTTTAGTAACCTTTTGCTAAGCATAGTTTTTACCATATATTTTATAGCGGAAAGTAATAAACTCCCCCAGATAGAATGAGGTTTCCCTGTTTTCGCTATGTGCAAACTTTGTACATAGATGCTTCCAGATATTAATCGAACCCATGGCCGAAACTATATCTTTCCCATGATTTAATGTCGCTAAGTGTGGCAGAAGTTGGCTTCTTTATTTAAAAAATTTGCTTATTTTTCACATCACTATGTTTAGTTTCTAAATGTTGGAGTTTCGCAAGTCATGCACTCGTTCGACAAAACTTCATAACACAAAACCCAATGAGGTTTCTGTTCACTTTCATCTCCACACCAAGTAAACCCGAATTCCAAATATGAACTGTTATATTTCCTACTGTATTTCTTCTTTGAACTGCTCGTTCCTTCTTCTTCAATAGTATGAGATTTACTCGCCGTTACAACACGTGTATCACAATGAGGGTGAGAATCACCTATTTCATTTGCTCTTCTTTTCAAAGTCCTAGTCCTAAGCAACCCTTCCATTATTAAAAAACGTTTCCGAAAAATATATATAAATATTTAAACACTGGGGTTAATTCACGACACACTTTGTCTAAGTATCATTTATCAATTCTGAAGGTATAATGAGCCTGGGGTGAAGGAGAAAAACCTTCAGTAATAAAAATCAATAAACAACAAGCAATTGGTTGAAATGCGGATTGCACATTTTCACTTCCCATCTGACAAAAGAGCAACGGAAGGCAGAAGCAATAAAACTATATTGTTATTCACTTCACCCATTTTATTATTCGTCATTCAGCCGCTACAAATTATTCTAGTGCCGGAATGATGAGCAATAAAAGAGGATATGATATAATTTTGTTGCTTCAGCCTTTGAACATTCTGACACTATCTGTTGTTTTTTTTTTAATTCTCCATTTGATTTCTATAAGTTGTATTTACTTATTCAATTTTAATTTGTTTGATTAATTAAAAATTATGTATTATTTAATTAACTTAAGTCTGCCTGAGGACCACCTGTCCCATCTTCACGGACTACAGGTTGAGAAGCACTGCTCTATGTGATTTGATTTGCAACAATAATGGCAACATTTCACCATCTACTTCATGAAACGCAGGCGACCAAATGCACTAAGTGATGTCAGCAATTTCAGATATTTATTTATAATAATGTCATAAAAGGAGCTGTTTCAAACTGTAAAGTTTAACTCCAAAACATCTGATATTTTGTCAAACAATCTACGATGATTAGTATTGGAATTGAGGTTCGTATGGGATCTCTGAAAGTGTTCTGCGTTTAAATCATTCCGAATTGATAATGGTATCCTTTTCGAACCCATCATAAGAAAATCTCGAGGTTTTAGTTTGATGTACGTGTCTATATCCACAAGACACTCTAAACAAACGTTAGGAAAAGCAGGCAAATATCATAAAGGCATAAAATGTTCCATGGATGTAAGTGAGTCTTTGGAATGAAGTTAGGGATACTGTAAACAGAACTAAACAGAACAAAAGATGGTAACTATGATATAATAACTGAAGATATTCGAGTTGTCCTGCGATAATCACTTTGAAATGTTAAATTAAACAATTCCATGCCGCAGCAAATATTCAAGTGGAATGCAATCAGGAGTGGATTTCATCTGGAACATTCCCAAAAAAGCTAAAACTTACAATTAAAATTTAAAAAATAAATAAATAAAAATCGAAAACAATTGTAAACAGAAATGTCGATAAAACGTCTTTTTTTTCGCACCTACATCCTACACCCTACCACTGATAAACTTGCAGATCCTTAAACTTCTCTTATTTTCGATTATTATGTCCGCGCAGTTAGGCTATTGTCTTTGCGCATCGCAACTTCTCCGTCAACGACGCGAGGAGCTTAAGGATCTTCCTCAGCCATAGCCAAGTTAGCCAGCTTTGGGCATGGAGACAGCAGGGTGTTTTTTGCCAATTTATCTGGGGTTTTTCATCCCGCCAGCAGGAAAACTGGACTAGTGAGCACACTCGGATTTCAGTCAGGAATATTGATCCAGCCATTGGCCTGATTCGTCAGTTATAGCGGTTCCAAGCGCGGATAAAATTTGGGTGGACTGAGATGGCGCCATACCTCCCCGTAAAGCATACTCACGGCCGTTGTATCATCATACGATAATTATTATTGTTATGCGATTAATATTCCACACAGAAGAACACTATCCAAAACCTGAACTGCAAAAAGTAATCGGAATAAATGATTTTCAACATGAACTGTTTAAATATGCAAACACGACAGTTTTCCACTATACATATAAATATAGATGCTTAATTCAGAAGATCAAGTCATAATGGCGTTCCATTGCTAATGATTGGGGAACAAATATCATAGCACCAATCTATAGAAATGAAATAAATAAAGAAAACAGCCGATGTTGGTGACCGTCTTTTAGAAATAAATGAGGTTCACCTGTTGTGACACGAGTTCCGTTCTTATTGAAAGTCTGGAACTGCTTCATGTAGTTCTCTGTTTATTTTTTAGCGAAGGTTTTTTTTTTCTTTTTTGACTTTCGATGCTTTTGTTTATTCCCTGCACTAACTCTACCATTCTGATATTCTGTTGTGGATGGGATGCGCAAAACTGCTATTCACAGTTACAATGTGCAGGTTCTTTGAGCATATTTATTACCAAATAGGCCTTAGCCTATTTCGTAATATATCTATCGCACCTTATTCATTGACCTTTACTATTTTTTGGTTTAGTTTGTATAAAATAAAATAATAAATGCCCTTATCCCGTACTTTCAGAGCATCGAAATCCTCAGTTCTCTTGGGGGATATCTGGGACTCTGGATCGGCTTGTCGTTTGTGTCTTTCTACGATGTATTTGTGGTGATTGTGGAAAAAATAGTATCGCATCAATCCAAGAAGGAGGAGAAGTGAAGAACACGTTATAATGTGATTCAAACTTTAATTGCAATGATTCGGTTCACTCCAAAAAAAAAAAAGAAAAAAAAACGAATGATGCAGTGAAATAATCAACAATCAATTGCTGATCACAGCATTACATTTCAGTTTTAATATAATCCCTTTTTCTGAATTTTTTACAATATACTTAAAGCAGAATCACTAGAAAAAGAAATATGTTTCGAACGTTTATATTTTTAGTAAAAAAATAATAATGTGTCCATTGGAATAGACCACATTTTACAACGCTACCTGACAGGCTATTCATAGATCCTGGGTAGAATCTGAATTGCTCTGTATCACTAGTCAAGTTGTTATTTGAAGAATATATTGTTTGGTGTCTGCTTACAGTTATAGTAATTAATAATAAATTATCTACACAATCTAAAATTGAATCCTACGCCAGTAATTTGGTTTACCGAGATTTTAGTAATATTTTTAATGTGCACATATATGTATGCGGCTCCAACCGCATACCTATACATATATGTGTGTTCCTACACTATATATATGTATATTATAACATAAATTGAAAGCCAAACGGCTATTTTTCTGGCATCCTTAATAATAATTAAGTGGATACAAATCCCTTGTTGTTCAGCTGCCACTAAGCAAAACTCTAAGATCGAGAACTGCGAATCTACGAGTTTCATATATACCGAAAAACTATCGGCGAATCCAAGTATAAATAACCACTTGGTAGTACAACACCAAGGCAACTCGAAGCAAAGGTGGAGCAAGATCTCCCTCACTATCCTTGATATTTTCTCATAATATAAAGACACAGCTCCTAGGGGATGTTATACTCTAATTACATTATGAGGAGAGGTCACTACCCACTAGTGAGGTAGTGACCTCTTTAATTACACCCTAGGGGATGTAAGTACAGTATTACATCCCTTAGGGGCTGTGTGTTTACATTGTGAGAAAATATAAAGGTTAGTGAGGGAGCTTGCTCCACCTTTGCTTCGAGTTGTCTTGGTGTTGTAGTACCAAGTGGTTATTTATACTTGGATTCGCCGATAGTTTTTCAGTATATATGAAACTCATAGATTCGCAGTTCTCGATCTTAGAGTTTTGCTTACTGGCAGTTGAACAACAAGGGATTTGTATCCACTTAATTACTATATATGTATATTATACGTCAATGGTTGTGAATATATAGCGAAAATTAGTATCGATGGTGGAATAAATAATTTGTCTATTTTTGATTAATTTGAAAACTTTGGTATCATCCAGGATACAGCCTCTAAAGACCTAACCGAATTTTTTTCAACTTAGTGAATGTTAAAAAATAAAAACTTTTGAGACATCTCGATTAACCTCGCTACCTCCACTACTATATGACAAATCTGTAGATACATAAATAAAAATAAAGTCTGGTAGAAATAAGGCAGTATTTTCGTCTTGCAAAAACATAAGCACTCTGATTATATTTAAGTGTACCACTGTGTGGAAGCGCCAATATCCACAAATGTGTTCCACTTAACTTCCTTCTTTAAATTACTAATACGTCGTATATTACTGTATGGCGTCTTACTCGTAGATAATATCGGATATTTTTTTCATTTCTCGGGGGTTTATATTATTAATTTGTTCAGAGGAAGAATTATATTAATGGTGTGTGTTTAATCAGAAGTTCTTAAGATAAATGACGTCAGTAATATAGAGAGTAAAGTCAGCAATCCGGTGTGATTTTTTTATTGAAGGGAATTTCGTAAATGTGTTGATTTAGGCATAATTCACATGTGCAGGAGGATTGCATTGCTGGTGAAAACACGCCAACTAGGAGCAAGTTGTATTTATACTTGCCATGGGTTAACGTTAAAAAATCTAACTAAGTAATAAAAATCGATGTTTAGTAAATCTGTGTAAAAAGAAATAATCCCCATATCACATCAATGTATTAACTGCTTTTAATAAATTATTTTCGAGTGAAACTTCTTTTGATGTGACTTTAGTATATGTGAAGATAAGAGGCTTAAAGCACAAAATATAGTGCTGCCTGTCCCTAGTTGTTTCTTTTTATAGAATATTTATAGACAACTTGTGCAAACTTCCAGTTGTTAATCATAAACATATAACATACACAGATTTAAAAATGACAATTTATTTTACATAAAATAGGTGAATTGAAAATTTCGCAGGAACAACTTTGTACGCTACTTGATACAGCTAAAAGTCTGAATATGTAGATCTTTACAGAGGTTGAGCATTGGTATAATTCCAATATTAATCTTCAGGAGAATAGTGAACATTACTCAAGTAACCAGGCCTTGTTACTTTGTGAGATGCAACCCAAAATATCATAGCACAGAATTGCTACCGTTAACTAAGAGGAAAAGAAAGACCTCGAAAGAGATATCTTGTCAGTTCTAGAAGAAAAGGCATAAAGAGCTATGTATCATCAAGAATAAATGAACTAACACACGTATGATACTAACAGGGCAATAAATTCGTTCGCAAGTGAAGGAACTTCAGAGCTGTAAGGAACTAATTGTCGTTTCTGTTTCTAATTCAAGGATATATCCTCGTCTGTACAGATGGAAGTTTTTGTAAAAGGTTCGCAGCAAAGTGAAGATGCAGTAACAGAAATGGAGTAATCACAAGCGGTGACAACATCCGCTGATAATCTGCTGAAGTTCAGATTGTTTTGAGATCCGATATTGCTGAGTCAGTAGAAACTCAATCAAATAACCTAGAATGGGCATATGGAGATAGCCAAATATTAGATTCTTGTACTATATCATCTGAATTATTACTTCTTTTCAAGTTATGCAAAGTATGATATAAGGTATTCAACCTGTTGTCTCTCTCTAATTACCTGAAGGGCTCATTGAGTTTGGGACCATCCAGTGTCACGAAGGTGCCCGGATTAAATCCGATCGAATCTCTCTCTTTCTCTGGGATATCGTAGAGAGAGACAGATCCGATCTATCTATCCTGGACCGATGTCTAAGGCGCAGTTGTGGACATTACTGTAACGGACAGGTTAGAATTACCTAGAGAAACCCAAAAGCATCTGAGGAGCGAATGGCTCGGAGAGTAAATATTGTTTTTCTCGTTAGAGAAGGACCTACACGCTATTAAGGTGACACTTTCTGCATTAAATGAAATGTTCAGTGTTGCATATGAATAAATACAGTATATTGAAAACGATATTGATGAAAATGTCCTTAAAGTTTCTGTGGTTATTTTCTGTGATTAAGGGAAAACAAGTTTAACAGAAAAAAGAAATTTTTTCTGTTAAATTTAGTTCCTCGAGTTTATTCACACTGTTACATTCTTAGACTTCTCGGTCTCTTTTTTCAGTATTTCATTAATATAATTGAATTTAAAAAGAATGTGTTGGATTATAATACTTAGCCACCAAAAAATGCGATTCCAACAGGTCAACCTAATCCGGCAAAGCTGCAGTCCTAGCAATAATTTTTTAGGAAAGCCAACCCAATCCAGAGCCCAACGAAGTTCCTGACATATAATGAATGTTAACAAACGCTCAAGGCTAAACTATCTTTAGATTCTGTTCTTGAAAAGCAATGATTTATAATTTAAGACTCACTACAGATTTTATAGCTGCGGTAAACGAAACTAACGCACCTAAGGCTCAGGCATTACAGGGTCAATGAAAATTCACTGAAAAACAATTCATGGCAAGAAGTTAATCGAATGCAATTCATCGAAAGACAATTCATAGAAAAAGCAATTCGCTGAATATACAATTCATCGACCGACAATTTGCCGAATGGAAATTCGTTGAAAAGGAAATTCATAGATTGACAGTTGGTCAAAAATGCAATTCAACAGGGAGAAAACATTCACCGAAAATGTTTCGTTGAATTCTTTCATAATTCGTCGAAAAGTATTTTTCTTGCAAACTACTGTTTAAAAGTAACATACCTAACGTTATAGAGGATTCAAACAACATATGGAAGTGGCCGATGAAACTAAATAATTATTTTCTTGCATTTTATCTAACAATTTATATAATTGCACGTATCTGCTTCATTGTGCACATTGTGATTTTCCTCTACAGAACAAATTTCGTTCTACCAAATTTCGTCATAATAGCACTGGATAGATTGAATGTTAAGATGTATATTACAACTGCAATATACATCTTAACTCAAAAATTTCATTAAATTTCATCCAGCCTGAGCGGAATTACTAATATAATTTCGAAACTTCTTTACAGCTTCTTGAACTGATAATTTCTGCGAATTATGCTATGTCAGAGAGTTACTGTAATACATAATTTCCACATGTTGTTTCTTTGTAGCTCCGAATAGCGCTTGTCTAGTCATCATCATCATCATCATCATCATACGTATCAAGGATTTAGGCCTAGCATGGCCTGTTCCAGCCTTGGAAATCATCGTTGAATCGTTTAAGAGGACGTCCTGATTTTCTTTTTCCTAATGGCTTATACTTTAAGGCTTGTTTTGGTAATCTTTCTGTTTTCACTCTTTGAACGTGTTCCATCCATTTGTGTTTACATTTTTTAATTTTTTCTATTACTGGTTCTTGGTTTAATTCTTTCATAATATCTTCGTTTCTTTTGTGATCAAATAGGGTATACTTTGCAGTTTTTCTCATAAACTTCAGTTCTGCTTTTATTAATCTTTGTTTGTCTTTTTGTTTTATTGTCCAGATTTCGCTTCCATACATTAAGACCGGTAGGGCTAATGTATTGTATACTTTTAGTCTGGTTTATTTTTGAACTAGGCTTGGTTTAAATATAGAGTTAATTAAACCTGTTATTTTTAAATATTTTGCAATTTTTACGTTTATATCTTTTTCATTTTCATAAGTGATCATACATCCTAGGTAGTTAAATGAATTCACCTGTTCTAAGATCTTGTTATCTATTACTCTTTTAGTTGTTGCTGGATCTTGTCCTTTAAAGGCCATATTTTTTGATTTTTCCGTTGATATTATCATACCATAATCTTTGGATATCTCATTTAGATTTAAAATAGCTTTCTGTAAGTTATCTTCAGAATTTGTAATTATTATTTGGTCGTCTGCAAAGAGGAGAGTGTTTAAGTTAACTGTAGGTGAAAGTTTAATTCCTTGATGTACATTTTTACTCCATTTTATTATTATTTCATTTAAGTAGATATTAAAAAGAGTTCCTGAGAGGGGACATCCCTTCCGGATCCATTGGTTTATCTCTCTTGTATATGATAGCTGGTGATTTAATCTAATTTGTATTTGATTATTTTCATATATACTTGTGATAGCTATTAGGATATTATTTGGTATTTGTCTTTCTTTTAATATGTTAAATAATATGTTTCTTTTAACTTTGTCAAGTGCTTTTTCAAAGTCAATAAATGCAATATGTGTTTCTAAATTATATTCTCTTCTTTTCTCTATTATTAATTTTAGGCAGAAGGCTGGGTCTATACATGATCGTCCTTTTCTAAATCCATTCTCTACCTCTAGAATAAAGTTTTCGGAATATTTCATTAGTTTGTTATTTAAGACTCTGCTATATATTTTGTAACAGGAATTTAGTATACCTGTACACTGTAAACTATACCTGTATAGTTTTTAGGGTCATCTCTAGTATCTCTTTTAAAGATAGGAATCACAATTGCTTTTTTCCATTCTATTGGGAGGATACCAGTTGAGTAGATTTTATTTAAAAATAATAAAAGTCTTTCTTTGAATCTTGTTCCTGCGTATTTATATAGTTCTAAACCTAGCTTATCTTCTCCAGGTGATTTTCCCTTTCTTGTTTCTTTCAGGCTGATTTCTAATTCTTCTTCAGTTATTTCCTTTTCATTTTGTCAGGAATTTTTTTTTTACCATTTTTTACCATTTCTGTTTAGAGCATGTTCTCCATGTATTCCTATATTTTTATTAATTTTCGTGTTTCCAATTCTTGCATTTAATTCTCCTGCTAAAATTATGTAATTATTTTAATTTATTTTATTATATATGTTTTGTAGCTGATTATAAAAATCAATATTATCTTCACTTCCTTCTTCTGGGGCATATAAACCAATTATTGTTAAATAGCCTCTATCTATTTTTATTCTAGCTTCTATTATTCTTTCATTCCATAATTTATAATGTTTTAACTGTTTTGAAAGGAAGTTATGAGTTATATTTTGTAGTTTCCATTTTCGTTTTCCCTTTTTCATTCCAGGGTCGTTTCCCATAGATTCAATCCGATTATCTTTTTCTGTCAGCTTACAACTAAGATTATGTTCTCCATGTCAGGGGACTAGCCTGACGATGGAATAGTTCAGTGGTAGGGCTGCTACCTTAAGGCTTCTGAACTAGCCTTCTTCCGAATTTAAACCCATAGGAGGAATAGGGTATAATTGAAGAGGAAAAAGTAGATTATAGAAGAAATATAGTAAGGTTTATAGAGAGGGCATAGTTGTAATGCCAGAAATGAAAAGACACCATGACCTCGAGTACTCTAATAGCATAAGGGTCATAAAGTAAGAAGAGTTGGCTGATAAGGCCTTATAGGAAAGATTAAAGTAAGTGGATCTTCCTCAAAGTAGAAGAAGGAGAAGATAGATCCACTTAGAGGTCCATGGGAGTGCCGCTTCCTTTACAATCAAGATGATTGCCCCTTATGGCTCTGTTGGTCCACGAGTCGTTATCCAGTATATTCGGACCACCCCACCATATATATTTATATATACACATGCACGTGCATGTACACACACAAACATGGTGGCTCCCCTATCCACCACCCAGGGGACATGCTCTCTAGGGGTTGCAAGGTCCCCTGAGAGGCTTGTGTAGTTCAGTCGGTTTAAATGAAGCTCTTTAATTAGAAAGATCTGGGTTGCAGTCTCAAGTAGAATATCAGATTGCAACCCAATCTCATATTCTACTTGATTGTCTAATTGCAATCTCAAGTAGAATATGAGAATATGGGGAAATAGTGACCAGATCAAGATAGGATAAAGATTTATGATGTGATTGGCTAATAAGATAATTGACAAAATTGTGTGCGATTCCGTGCATGACATCATGAGTGTAGAATGTTTGAAATTTGCTGGGGGAACATGTGTCATTGATGTCATGTTGTGTGTTTTGATTTGAGTATGGAATTACGGGTGATGGTTATAGATAAGATAGCATTTGTTATGATCAGTGATATCATTGTGTGTGTTTCGCTGAGTGACGTCATAAGTATGGAATGTTTGGAATTTCCCTACTTATGTGAGACATAAACCCATTAGAAGAAATTTTAAACGCAATCAATTCAAAGTCCCAACATTTTACACACTTTTCAATGTGACTTGGCAGATATGTCATCCCATGCAAAAGTCAATGGCTGCATGTGAATGCTTCTTCTATGCATTGATTGTTTTCCCGATTTGTTTGGGTTCGAATACTGAATAAGAAATCAGCAGACGCTGTTGTTAATGCTTTCGAAACAATTTTTGACAACCATGGTGGAAACAACTGTAGAACTCATTTCTAATGTTTCCCCATTTCACATCGACAAAACAAGGTCCGATGAGGACCACCCCAAAAAACAGAACGTGCATGTTGTATGGATATGTTGTTCTGTTGTTCATTTCTTGCCATTTCAGCCACTCGAAAGCCTTTCAACGTTGAAAGTTTTTCCCCCTGTAAACCGAAGCAAGAAGTATGGACAAAACGTTAGATTTTAAAAGGTTCCAGAGAAATACTCTCAAACCTACTCCTACAATTGTTATGTTATGAAGAGAGGGTCAATATGTGTAAATTGTATGAAGTGGATGGCAAACGTATTGCAGCTGTCATGCAAAACATGCATGCCATCCATCATATAAGCCAACAGTTCTGCTTTCAAGGTATTCAGTGTCTAACCAATTTTCATATCAATTCTTTAAATCTGTATGAGTTTCTTTGTTCATAAATTCCAGATGGAAATATGATATTTCGGAGGTAGCTCCACGATATTCCAGTGAATTGTATGTATGGATCTTATGAGTAAAGAAACAGTTAGGAAGTTCTGGCAGATCAAATGGCTCATAATTTCCTTAGAGGTACAGTAGGGTATGAAAAACTGTCAAGAAATATGATGTTTAATGGGTCGTAATAGATAGCAAGTATCTTTGATCCACCAAATAGCAGATATGGCTGGAAATTGCTTGCAAACAAATATTTCAAAATAAAATACCCATCAAAACCAAGAAAATCGTGTGCAATCACATGAATATTTTCATAGTTTGGTTTGATAGTCTGAAGTATACTACCATCTTAGCTCCATTTCATGATATTCTTGACAGAAAACAACTCATGTAGAAAATTATCAGCAACTTTTACACCCCAGAACTCACGTTTTTGACTACCAAAATCAATTTACACAATACTTGAACATGAATGATTATCAGTAAATGTTTCTGTGTCAAAATAGATCATATAAACATGCTTATTTCTGACCTATAGTTTGAGCATATAACATTTCTGTTTAGGTTTTTCAATTTTGCAGTGTTGACAGTAATTTTATGAGTAGAGTACGTAGTCAAACATCGTCCGCAATGACAGATTTTTGGACAAATATTATTTTTAGGTGAAAATTTAGATATTCCTTGCCATATAAAACTCTGTTGCATAACTTGCACAAATGAAGGTCTGGCATGCTATGACTGGTGTCTGTGTGATATCAGATGTTTTGATGGGTATTTTACTTTGCAAAATTTGTTTGCAAACAATTTCTATCCATATGTATAAGCATTGATGCATATGGATAGAAATTCTTCAAACAACTGGAACAATAATAAACACCCCAAATAGAGCTGGGACACTATGCACCAAGTCATAATGATGATCGTGATATAGAAGACAGATCTCTTTATTTGCATTTGTCCCTGAATCTCCACAGAAAATTCAGCATCTGCCAAAAAATTATGATTTGGTATTCCAGAGTCAAATGCCTCTGATATAGAGTTGCTTCTTGAACACCACATACACTGAGCTGAACCCCAGCAATTTTGTGGACAGTAAAAGCCCTCGTTGTTTGTTTTTATTTTTACAATCTATCCACACTTGTCTGTATGTTTCAACATTGTCAGTGTGTGGAGTAGCACCCAGAACAAGTGCTCAGGCCATTCAAATATCATCTTTGTTGGTAATTTCCACAACACCAGTTTTTTATTTTCAGAAATTCATCCAGACTAAGCAGCATTCTTTGTTTCACATTGGTTTTGCCACCACCTTTGTTACGAATATTAACCACATCGCTGTCAATATGGATAAAATACATCTCTCTTCTACACTTGGTATCCATCATATTTTCAATGTGAAATCAATGGTATTATACTTTTAATATACACTTGGCATCCATGGTAACTTGCACGTATCCAAGTTACCATGGATGTTACGATGTATATATATGTATATGTCCTGACCAGTTGGATGGATAATAAGAACAACTTCTATTGTGAGATCATTGCCAAGAGGAAGTCACGTTTCAGTTGGGCAAAAGCATAGAAGGAATCAGTTCTTCTGTGGATAATTAATTCAGAGAGCAACATAATGGTAAATTTATGTTGCTCTCGAAACTGACACAGAACCGAACATGAGAAAAATTTCCTAAGGTTGATAAACGATTAATAATCTCATTAAGTAAATCTCGAAACATCTCGAAAAATGACACCAGTGGGAGGAGTTCTAGGTCACGAAATCTGTACTGCACGTAATCAGTACTAGAAGAAGAAGAACAAGAACAAGAAGAGACATTAATTTCACATCCAGAATGTGGATGTAAAATTTGTGGGGCTTCCGGCTCCCTCCTGCCACATCAGCAACAGTAACGTGATTACTAATATCACCACCTGTGAGTTGTTCATTTTCTAAATCCCGTTTTTCACTGGATTTAGAAAATGAACTAAAAATCAGCTACAATTAGCGGACCTTGATTGTACACAATCCTGTTAGCATCAGCATAGCGAATTATGGATGATCACTAATTTTAAAAAATTGCATTATAGATTTCGGAGATCTCTTTAGAAAATAAATAAATGCTACTCATCAGAAGATGGTTTTTGCAATTTAGCTCTACGCGATGCCTTCTCTAACACGATTTTACTATTCACCACCCCTCAACCGTTTCCCCAATCACCCTAGAAAACAAAAATATAATGACTTATGAACACTTCGCTTAACACAGAACAGCTGGAAATATTTTCATAAGCATGCTTTTTTCGGTTGCAAAATCCACCTTCCAACCATATATTATTAACACAGATATTAAAATTCGTTAATGTAGACCATGCTGAAAGTCTCTAATGTATGTACCCGATGATGAAACTTGTGAAAACTATTCAGTATTATAATTATAATTGTGCTTACAAAAAACAGCAAAATTGATAGCAGTGATCAATTTGAAATTACAACCATCATATAAAGTAACTGCGCTGAACAAATATTGTTTCTTTTGCCTGTGTGTGATAAAAAAATTCTCAACTGATATTAATATTTTCAAATAACCATTGCTATGCTTAAACTACACAAAGAAACATTAACTTACTTTCTCTACAGAATGAACTCATCTTGCAAC
>NW_028328194.1:0-21635 GCF_054136105.1 Typopeltis vanoorti
TGTCCATTCTGTGACGTTTCAGGCACCTTGGAACACACATATCTGACCTGCCCTGCAAACAAAGTGATAATCACCAATGCCCTGAATACCGCCTCTAGCACCCGTAACTACACACACACAGCCAAGAAGACTACTGGAATTTAGTCCACACAGAAGAAAACAGACACAGAACATGCAATTTCATCTTCATCTGCGCTAAGGCCGTCATCTACAGCTTTTACCTAAAACAGACAAGAAGTAACCAGCACCCATCCATCACTGAAACTGCACAAACCCTCATGCACATCCTCCGTCGGAAACTAAAAAGCAGACTTCTATTGGAATTTGAGCACTTCAAAGAAACAAGAACTGTCGCGAAATTCCTAGAGGAGTGGAATCCAACTGGTACCCACTTCTGGATTGACGACGACAATGTGCTTCATCTAAATGATAACTCAGACTGAAACTGAACTGTTAATTTTGAATATTCATTTATTGCATTCTCCCGAAAGGAAAATGTTTTCTTTCTCTGTAAATATATACTTATAATATGTAAATAGTCATTGTTGCCTAAAAAAAAAAAAAAAATATCTATCTATCTATCTATCTCTCTTAATCTTTTCGCTTTAATGGATGTCAATTTTAACCCAAACTTTAGACATGAAAAAACGAACGAATAATACGTTTTAGTGAAAAAAAACTATGATAAAGTTTCCTCGCGTCATTAACTAGATTTGAACCGAATCTTTTCAAAGGTTTCCATCGTATCCGACTGAGGTACGGAATATCTCAAAATAAAGTATATAATTCAAAATTGTAGAAGAACATACATATTATAAATTAATTGATTTACAAATGTTTATGCGTAACAATCTTATACAATTAGAGCCTAAACAGGTAGAAACTACAACCTAAACTTGTTAATTTCGTTGAAGTGAAGAATGGCACCGTGTAGCTGAATCTGTTATACTCATTGTAGTAAATTTATATTCCTCCCAACAAAACTAATGTAATATACTTTCTATTTTGTGGTATTTATGACATCCTTTATTTATTCAATAATATATAGTTATGTATAATTATGTAGTAACTACAGAGTAACATACCCATCCTTAACTATTCCTCAACTCCAGTCTTATCTATTGACTAGCATAAAATGTACGTTTGTTTTCGTAAATTAAGAAACGATGATAAAAATCGTGATGACTGTGGGAGGGTTGGTGACGGAAACAAAAACATATACTTGAAGCGGAAGCAACCAGATGGTTGCATGTGAGTTCTTTCCTGGTTCACACACAGTGGGAACAACGGTCATAAACAGAATCCAAATTGTCAGTGAAGGAAAGACATTGGTTACAGTCTCAGTGGGTGACCGACATCTGGAATTCTGTACTCGCCCAAACTAGAGTACTACTCCTTATTAGCTAAGATCTCACCTTCCTTCGGATACATGAACATTGGTATCTCTTTCTAGTGGGCACACAAGGCTTAACGAAAGTAGTTTGTATACCAGGATACTACTAGTGCCGCTATCCACACGTCAAAGAAGAGAATATTTGCAATGGTCCGGGATGAGAACTTGGCCGAAGACCAATTAAAGCTGCTATTGTTCCCAAACGAGTTCTTATTTCCTCTACAAAGCAATATGAAGTTCTCTATATCATGCACTCCATAACTAATCAGATATTTCTATAACGATTGTTATCTTTCATGAGATGACTAGAATCAGTGGATTTAAAGTTTAAAATGTAACATCATCTTTACTACAGTCATATTCACAACGAATCATAAAAACGTAGAAATCCATACTTTTCAATCTATATTTCACCATATACTTAAATAGTATACATTAATAAAAAAATATACTTAGCGAATATGAAACTCATTTCTGGTGCCCAACGCCGCCTCTGTTGCTAGTGGTGTACTATTTGGTTACATGAGGTAGGGAAGATTTCTGTTCTGAGTTCTCTTACCACGTTCCTCCCTCTACAACGTTCTGATAAATTATTACATAGATCGGGTCCTCCTGTATGTTCTCCTCCTCAAAATCCATGTTTTCATTTAAATGATGTATTAGATTTAGGGATCGCAGGACTCATTGTATGGACTAAGAATTTTATTGGTCCAATCTACACAACAAAGGTTTTGAACAGATACAACATTTCTGTGAACGGTTTCTATGTTTGAGGGAATCAGATAACCCTGATTGCAAAGAGGGGGGGTAATTTTTTTCATCTCCGTATGAAACTGGTTATCAGCTTAATTGAAAAAGTCGTTTTAATTCACAGAAATGTTTCTCTCATGTCAGCGCTACGAGAATAGAACTCGGGTATCTTCCAATCGTCAGTTTCCTGTCACGTCGTCTGTAGAAGTGCTCTACAACTGCACCATTCGGTATCTTGAAACGGATTCAAAAATTAAATAACATTTCGGTTTTAATTTTAAAAAAAAATTCATCACTCAGGTTTCTACTAAAAATATTCAGTTGAATCTAAGCCAGAAAAATATAGTTAGAAACTATTCCGGATCACTAGCCATTTCTTATCTTGCCTGCAGTTATACTAATTGGAGTATAATTAAATTATACTCTGAAATATTACGTACTGTATGTTCAATATGCGCATGCTTAAATTATGATCTACAATTGGTTAGGATGCTGATTTCAAGAATCGTTTTGTAAACCTAAAAATACGAAACTGGAATGTTACAAGAACTGGCCTCGAATTAAATTTTTATATGACACGTGCAAAACATGTTGGAATAAACAGTAGCTGTTCGGTATATAAAAACCCATGATTTCTGTATATGTTACTCCCAATTAGTAGAGAGAACCTCACTCCAGTTAATATTTAATTATGTAAGAAAGTCATCCCTTGTGACACTTCATTAACGCGTGCATACGTACTCGATAAACAACAGAATCAGTAAAATTGAACTATTGACTTCATTTCGCTTCCGGAGAGTGCACGTGTTAATAAGGCAGAAAATGTTTAAACCCATCCGTCTCACGAAAATTTCTACGATCTTCTTTTTCATTGACATGCCTAGTCGACATTACTACAGGTGAGAAAAATAAGTATTCCTAAAAGATTTTAATTTTATATATAAAACTGCAATAATAATTATTAATTACAATTATTGTTTTAAACAATGAATCATCATAATAAAAAGTGCAATTCTCTTGTGTATATTGAAGCTTTGTTGTCACTCTAAACAATTCTAAAATTTTATTACAACAATCCTGATTGTTAATCTGCATTAGTTTTATTATTTTTGTATGTAAATAAATTGAAGTTCTTCAACCTTTGTAAAAGGTTTTTTCGATTGAAAGTAAGGAAGACAGTAACACACCGGGAGCAGTCCTACGATCACAAGTAAGCATGTTATCCACAAATCTAAACTTCAAACAAATTCTCTAGAGCCAAATTTCCTTCAACTAAACAACATAACTTTCTGACCAGATAATGTCAAAGTGGTTCACCAAATGAACTTTCTCTATCCGTAGATATCAATCGCGTGGGAAGGCTTATGGGTTGGCAGAACATGTTAAGTTATTTTCACGGTATTGATGACAACATAGAATAATAAGAAACTAATTAATATTTATTAACTTATTAGCTGATATTTCGCTGGTATCATACCCAGCATGGTCAGAGCACAAAAACAGTTTGTCACAGTACACGAAACAACAATTTGATATAATAGTAGGACTAGTTTACTCGTAAAAAAAATGTAACTGACAACACAAGGAACTAAAGTCCTAATTAGGAGCCATTTATATTGGAAAAGCGAGAAAAAAACGAGTATTAATTAGATTTTAAAATTACAGTCTTCTAAAAGTTTGCTAAATTTATACATCCATAATTGTGTGGGGTTGGAGTAGGTTTCAAAGCTGCTGCTGCTGATTCCAAAATAATCTCCCTGACTTAGGTGTAGCACTTTTATTTCCTTCCATTTGATCGTGTGTGTAGCGTATCCAAAACATGATCTGCTCGACCCGACTTGCCATAACGAGAGTGTCTGATGTATATTTTATGTTCACCAAGGCGGATGTCAATACTTCTTCCTATCTTTTCATAGTAAGGTAGGTCACAAGAAAGAAGGGTACTTCGAAAGCTCCTGAATTGGATTAAGAAGAGAGTTTTTCCTTAAAAAAACAATAAGGACTGCCAATTTGACATAACATTTAAATATGGTGCTTAGCAGATATTTATTAAGCATTCTAGATATCTTTTCAGATTATCCTTGAATGTATGGGATCGGAGCAGTTTTTCTATAGTCACTTTCTTATCTAATAGGATAGAAAAAGTACTAAATGCTCCCCATAATTAAAAAAATAAAAATATATAAAAAATCGCTGAATATATGTCACGTTTTCTGCTTAAATTTAAACAAAAATCTTCACCCTATGTAATTGTTATTTATTCTAAATAAAACGTAATGAATATAATAATAAAATATTATATTAAATTATTATTTGTTACTTTAAGTTTTATAGCAAATATTTGCTAGTAAGATCTTGGGTTTTATGCACCTTGTCCTCCATAATTTGTCCACTTACTTAGCGAGAAGATAACGTTTCCAGTCTCGACACAATAATCCATGGATTAGAACCTCTCTATGATACTGATTATATGTCTTCACCTGGAATGTGACTATACGTGATATGTGTTTATCTATTGATATCACGCCAAAGGAAGAAAATAGTCTTAAGTTATGGCACCACTCCCTTTATTTTAATTCAAAGTGGCTTGAGAAGGTTCTACGTCTAGTTTCTGGAGCATGACTCTGGGATTAAAAATCTTTAAGTTTTATTAAAGAGAAAAAGGCAACAGAATATAACAAAAGAGGGAATTACATACTAATATATAGCAGAGTGAATCTCCTTAGTTCTGTCAGTATAGAAGAAGCCCTTTGGTCGGAAAGAGCTGGGTTCCATTCCCGTCAGTGACATGAGGAAACTTTATCTGGTCGCTTTCGACCGAAGGTGAGTTAGCCGGTCTTATACGGAGGTAGGGTTTTTTTTCACCCTGAAACCCGTGTTTCTCGTACCCCAGAACAGGCAGACCGCACCGTGAATATACGTGGATTATAGTCATAAATGCGTCCCAGCCATACACCAAGCCCGGATGAAATTGGGGGGTTGAGGGAAAGCAATGGTGAACTACTCTGTAAAAATCTCACCAGGAACAATTTGGTGGCAATGACTGCAAAGTCTCCTAGAGTTGGAAACGAGTGAAAGGGGAAAACCACCACCATATAGCAGAGTACAAAAATATGAAAGAATAACTGAAGGATATGGAATTATAATACAAAAACATTCGATAAAACAAATACAAGAAAATAATTATATATCCAGCTACTGCGTTTTAATCTAAAGAAACAGATAAATATGAAATATTATTATTGGATATACTTCGGAGGAATAGAGTCTAGAACTACAATTAAAGAATTTTATGAAAACCTAAAACGTATGACAAATTAAATTAAAACATAATAATAATTTATGTTTTTTTACATTTACTGATTTGACATTTAAATAAAACAATCGGTGACTTATGAGGGAAAAATAAATAACTTCGGAATAAATAGGCTACAATTTTGTTAAAGGACATTTCCTTGATCATAAATTGTAATATTAATGAACAACGGCCACAACACACACACACACACACACACACACACACACACACACACACACACACACACACACACACACACACACACACACACACACAGATAATTTTCAATTTCGTTTAAACCATAATCAATGAAACTACGGTAGAATTTATTAGAGAAATATACAACAGTCTGGAGTAAGCTTCGCAATAACAGAAACTCATCTTGAGGAATATCGAAAAAAGATAATTAAAATCTCATTTTAGAACATCTCAGAGAGTTAGATTTTTAATTTTCTTTTGTTCTAAATTTGTATTGAAAGAATGAGCCAATTTGTCTACCAAAATATGTCAACAGCTATTAAAGAATTTCGCAAATATTCATGTCTGAGAAACCTCCCATGACAACTGCTCATATAAAATAACGTATTTCCTACAAAGAACATGTACACAATGTAAATACACTTTAATTATGTTATTTATCCTACTGTAATTTTTACCGTTTTTTCTACAAGGAGAAAAATAAAATCAATGGTAACTCAGTATAGAAATCCTAATAAAAAATTCTCTAAACATTTTGCTCCTAAAATGTCCTGCAACAAAACAGAATACATTTGGGTAGTTTGTCAATACACATGTCAATACCATATTTAAAAAATCATTTCCTTAGCTGGTATGTATGTGCATATACAGATTTCCTCTGTTTTGTGTATTTGGTTTACACACAAGTACATAAATGATCGTCTACATATTGTCATGTGTTGCCATCTGTATTTTGTATTCAAAAATAATAATCCAAAATTAGATTAAAATAATCCGATATTATCTTAGAAATGTGACATTCAAAATGAATGCTATCGTGATTTGTTGGTATCATTATATTTGTTGGTTTCCAAACTACTTTGCTATCGCAAAGGGAACAGTGAGAAAAACATGTCTGAGATTTATATCTAGAAATTAAATTAACACAACCAATGCAAATACTGCTAATTTAAGAATATTTATTTATTCAGTTATTGTTTTTTTTTTTGGTAACAGTATTTTTGGTATTGGCTTTCTAATACTGATATAGGTTGTTTTTTGTTTGTTTCTTCTAGATGAAAGGTTTGCAGATTTTGTAGGTGAATTTTGTAGAATTCTCTAAATTTTTAATATAAATTTGCTTTTGAGATATGCACAAAAGGGACATTTATTAGTATACTTTTCTTTTTTTAATCTGTCACATCGTTTGTTATTATTATTATTATTATTATTATTATTATTATTATTATTATTATTATTATTATTATTATTATTTTATTCACATAATTGATACACAGTCAAAACAAGATATCATATAAATAAAAATTCGACTTGTGATTCAGAACAATTCAGATTCTACCCAAGAATCTAAGAATAGTCCGTCAGATAGCGTCGTAAAATATGGACTGTTCCAAGCAATGCTGTTTTTTGTAGGTCATATGGGGTCATGTCGTTGATATTTAATTGCTGTAATAGTTGGATAGCTTCCTTGAAGTTGCACCAAGTGCAACGATAACTATTGGGATGACTTTGGTGAGTTTAAGCCAGAGTCGGCCAACTTCGATTGCCAGATCTCGATATTTAGTAATTTTTTCCAGTTCTTTGTTGTTAATGTTGTTATCACTGGGTACGGCAATATCGATAATCCAAACCTGTCGATGTTCGATAATTGTGATGTCAGGTCTATTGTGTTTCAAATGCCGATCAGTTTGTATTCTAAAGTCACAGAGAATTTTTGCTGTTTCGTTTTCCAATACAGTCTCCATTTTATGCTCCCACCAGTTATCAGAAGTAGGAAAGCCACATTTTTGCATACATGCCAATGAACTATTTTGGCCACTTGATCATGGCGGTATTTATAGTCCGTTTGAGCTATCTTGCTGCAGGCACTAATTAGATGTTCTACAGTCTCATCTTTCTGATCGCATAATCTGCATTTGCTGTTATTATTGATGTTGAAATTTTTTGCTTTGATTGCATTAGTTTGTAATGCCTGTTCTTGAGCTGCTAGAATAAATCCTTCTGTTTCTTTTTTAATGTATCCGTGTTGTAGCCATTGCCATGTCTTGTTCACGTCAATTTTGTACTCAGTATCTCTTAGAAATTGGCCATGCAAAGGTCTATTTTTCCAGCGCACATATCGATTATTTTGTTGTACCTTTTTGTAATCGGATTTGTTTCCTGTTGCTTTTAGACCATCTTGTGCAATTGCTTGAAGCATTGGCTCAGAGCTATTGTCGGTGTAATTTCTTCAACCAATTTCTTCTTCTTCCACAGTCTGACTCACTTGCAGCAGACCCCGTCCTCATTCTCCTCGGTAGGTACAACCGGTTAACATCACTTCGTGAATGTAATGCATGATGCATAGTCATTAGTTATTTAGTTTTGCGGTCTAGTTTGTCCAGGTCTTATTTTGTCCAATTTATTATACCAGCTGTGTATCGGATCATAGGTATAGCCCAAGAATTCATTGCTCTAATTGTGTTTAATCCATTTAGTTTTGTTTTCAGAATATTTCTAACTCTTTTGATGTATTCTGATGCTGCCTGTTGTTTAACTTTCGAGTGGAGAATATCATTGGTTTCTAATATTCCTAGGTACTTCGTCAACTGAAATTGCTTTTATATATTTCTCTTGATCAAAATTAAAATTGCTAGTGTCATTAATTTTTCCTCATTTAATAGATAAAATTGCGCATTTATCTAAACCAAATTCCATTTTGATGTCCTGACTGAAAATACGAACTATGTTCAATAAAGAATCTATTTGCTGGGCCGATTTTCCATATAGCTTCAAGTCATCCATATACAACAGATGGGAAATTTTAATATTACATTTAGGAATTTCATATCCAAGTTTTATTTTGTTCAGAATCATAGATAAAGGTATCAAAGAAATGTTGAAGAGCAATGGTGACAAGGAATCACCTTGGAAAATTCCACGTTTAATGCTGATATCTCCAAATCCTACATTATTCACTATTAATGTTGTTTTCCATGATTTCATAGCATTTTCCAGAAACGAACATATGTTTTTGCTAATTCCAAATATTTTTAGTGATTTTAGGATCCAGGAGTGTGGGAGGGAATCGAATGCTTTCTTGTAATATATACATGCCATGTTTAAATTAGTTTTTCGTCTTATTGAGTTTATGAGAATCATTACAATTCATTACAATTCACTTCTACATACAATCAGATCCCAGACAGCAAGGAACTACTTCTTTTCAACGTTTACTCAATGAACTAGAACAACCACGAAGTGTAACCACACACGATCAACCATGAAGAATCTACGCTAACACATAATTTCTGAAATTTTTTTCTATCGACCATTTTTCTCATTAGAAAGTTTATCTACAAAACCAGAGACGTTCAGACTGAACCATAACATAACGAATGAAAACACTCACGATCACCTCCTCTTCTAAATATCATAAACAATCCTTTTTTTTTTCATTACAATTCACTTCTATATACATTTCAGAATCCTAGACATGTTTTCCTTCCATGCCTACAGGAAGAATGGTCCAAATTTCCAATTGATCACTATCGTACGCTTGTGGGAAATATGCCCCGCAGGATTACCCCACTCATCGCAACGAAATGGGCGCATTCATCTTATTAAGCTGGATGACATGTCTGTGTGTGGTTCTCAAAAATCTGTGTCCATTGAATTCTTTCCAAGCAGTGTATGTTACCCTCAGTGAACACATGAACGTTACTGAAAATTAACAGCGTTCATTCATTCATTCACTGTTGGTGATTAGCAAGTCTCTTATGAAGATTTTTTTCTTTCTAATAATTTATGGTTATCGTCACACCATAAAACAAATGAGGAATATATATTATTGTCAGACATCAAACTAAAGGAAAAGGAGGATAGGTATGTTTTTTAAGCGTAAGGACTATATTCTTGCTTTAAATAAAATTACAAATAAATATATAAATAATGTATTTCAACTAGTATCTCATCGCACAGGTTAGATTTTATTCATGAGTGAAGTGCGGCGGTTGAGGATTGTTAATGCTCTACAAAACGCAACAATGTGGAATGTGGTACAAATGGATTTCATAGACGAAGATATTGCTGTACATGAAAAATAAATCAAATTAAAAATGCATTAATGCTTCTCCTTTCTGTTGTGCAATTTTATATTCTACAAAATTTCTAATTTCCATAAAACAAAAAACAAAACTAGCAATCTACAGATAGCAACCGAATACAGAAAATCAAAATAGATTACGTTGACATAAATATTTGGACACCTTACTTCCCATTCAATTTTTGGATCCTACTACATGCAAATATTCAGGGAGTGTTTGTGTAATCTGGTAATAAAAGGTGGGATTTGTTGCATGCTTTGCACTGCACTTAATGGCAACATGCCATGGACTGACTTCCAACGTGGGATGGCAGTTCCTTGTCATGTGAGTGGTATTTTTGTCTGTGACATGTCTCAGTATTCAGCAACCACAGAACAAAAATGCCTTGGGAGGCAACAAACACTCACTGACCGTGATCGACGAGTTGTGTCTTGAAATAGTCGAACATCTCGCATGTCATCATCCTCAGATCTTGCAGTCAACCTGAAAAATGCTGCGGGGAGATTTGTCAGCACCAGAACTGTCAGGAGAGAGTTGCAAGCCTTAAGTTATAACTGAAGAGCTGCTGCGAACAAGTCACACATCACCTGCCTCAACATTAAACGGCGTTTCGTCTGATGCTTTCACACCGTTCTTGGACCGTAGAGATCATTGTAAAAGGGGAGTGTGAGAGACGAATCATGCATCCAAATACTTCTCTCGATGATCGTGTTTGGAAATGGAGATTACCCCGGGAAATGTTCCAGTAGGATTGCATCATTCCAACTCTCAAGTATGGTGGAGGCCCGGTGAAAGTGCGGGATTCTTTCAGTTAGATGGGGCTTAGTCCATTGGTGGATGTGCCCAAAACTATAAGGTGTAATGGCTACCTGGACAACTTCATGCTTCCGACTCTTTGGAAGTACTTTGGCATTGATTCTTACATGTTTTAGCACGAAACTTCAGTGCCATACTGCACTGTTCGTGTCCAAGATAGGTTTCCACAAAACTGCATTGGAGTGATTGACTAGCTGGCTCAGAGTCCACACTTCAACCCCTTTGAATATCCATGGAAGAATTAGAACGCTGAATCCGATCCAGACCACATCAGCCATCATCAGCAACGCGAGGAATGAAATTGACTGCAAGCTTACCACGAAGCGGTTAGCTATTCAGCCTAAAGGTCCTAGAAATGAAATTAAAACGCATTTGCTTTAACTGCCCTTTTATGTTAACTATCACGGATGCACCAGTTTTCTCTCTCTACTTTCCCTATAACATAAACCTTCTTTAGACAGTACTTGCCAGTTACTCAAACCGTATGCCATCAATATAATGTACTGCTGGATATCACACGATGCATACTCCCGCACTTACTAACACTGGATTGATAGCTGTTACTATTTGCCCACGTTTCCAGACTATTCAAATTACCATGAAAACATGCTTTATAGCAGTAGCATCTCTGGTTGCCCTGTCAATGTTTTTATCACTAGCAAACAACTGAAGAACTCCTATCACACTCGCTTCCAATATCATTAATATATAGGAACAATGATCCAATGACTGATGCCTAGGCACTCTACTGGCCACCATAAATCTGGCAGATTCACATCCCCCACATTCCGATACCTCTCTATTAGCCACCTACTTATCCAAGCCAATAGTGTATATTCTAACCCATATTCTACAGTTTGTACAACATCCTTTCATTTGGTATCCTTTGAAATGTCTCAGCAAAACAAAAAACAAAAGTATCATATCACAGTGAATCCATTCTCTCCATCCAACGAAGTCATGAGAAAATTGATCAGAACTGACCTTCCTTTAGTAAACCAATGATGTTCCTTGTAAAGTAAATCTTGTTTTCCCCCACCATTCCTGTATGCAAGTTTTTTACCAACTTCCCTAAAATCCTTACAATTGTTTTAAATATTCCTCCAACCCGCGAATGGTTATTTACAAACCATTAGCACATGATTGGTGCTATAGGTGGGATGATGGTGTTTTCTATTTTTATCATTTTATATGCATATTCTGTAATGTTATCCTACATTTTTTACATTCAAGAAACCTGATCTAGAGACCAAACCTGGCTATGAAATGAAATGAAAATGAGATGAAATTCGTCTCCACCAGGTAGTGAGGGCCAGTTTTATCATTACGTGAACCTTGGCAATCGCCTAGGGACGCTAAGCTTCGGGACACCAGATTTTGCTACATAGTTTGGGGAAAAAATATATACCGACAATGTATAGGGGCGCCTAAAATTTCTTTGCCTAGGGGCATCAGATACTCTCGGATCGGTCCTGCAGGCAGTTACTCCAGAGATAAGTTTTGGCCCATAGTTTGATACATCAGTCCTTGCAACACCCTTGTGCAATGGGACTATCATACATTCTTTCCATTCCTGTGGGATCGTTCCTGAACGAAACCTCAAATTATAAAAACATGCCAAGGGCCTAGGCAATTTGGCTAAACATGCGTTTAGCATGCACGCTAATATCTCATCTGTCCCCCGTTGCTGCATTCTTATCCAGGTTGTGAATCAGCTTTATAACTTCCTTCTCATGCATCTCTGTCTATTCATCCAAAGTCACTGTGCACCAGGTTACATACAACTGGATGAGAGATCTTGGTAAAGCGAGCACTCATTATTTAGACTATCGCATCCGCTTCTGATATTGGCGTATCATATACATTCAACAAAGTTATTCTTTCTCATTCATTCTTTCTTTTACTTTCAGTATAATGATAAAACTCTTTTATTTCTGTTAATTATTCTACTTTGCTTTCTGTACAATACCGGTAATATTTAAGCCCTTAAATATTTCTTACATTCACGCACTCCAAAATAATATTGTCCTCATTATTTGAACGCAGGGAGACATTCAGATACCGCGTCATTCAACCATGTTTTCGAAGCTTCTCATTTATTGCTGATATCCTTCTCATTCACTAATTTATTCCATGGAATCAAAAGATAGTATTCTTTTCATTTGTTCGTAATTTTCAGATTTGTAGATAAGCATGGAACCTGTTCCATTTGGAATAATGCATACAGTTGACCACTTCTCAGGTCAGTAGATTATGGTCGCTATGATTAAATGGCTGCAAACAGTCACATCCTTAAATGATATACCTACTGACGAAATGGTCAGTGTTGCTTGAGAAAGTTGTCTCTCAACAGCACAATAATTTCTTCTTCGTTCATTTCATGAGTATCCTCTGCCTTAATTAATATTCGAATAATTTAAGTCAACAACTTGTTTACCATCCAATGGGACAATTTGGAGAAGAATTTTGTCTTCCCCAGCTGTATTCCGAGTGGTATTTTAATCCTCCACCACATGTCATCCTCTTGGCTTCCATTTCACACTAGATATCCCCAAACTCACTGGCACACAGGACATCATTATCTTAATTACTTTTCAGTACCCTCCTCTCCTGTCTTTCCGTTATTGCTAAAAGTATACTATACCCCTTACACTCGATATTCCAGTATCTACATCCGACTTGGAAAGCCACGTGTTACCAACCCTATAATTTTAGTCTACACCATATTCACCAAAGCAGCCAACTCAACCCACTTTGTTTCTAATACTCCTGGCACTTCTGTATACATTCATCAAAATTAAATCGTTCTTTTCTTCTATTCAAATCCCAATGCAACTTTTTCTTCTTCTTCCTCCTCAGACACGCTAAACAAAATCTGAAAACCAAAGCATACGGTATCCGTAAAGATTACTAACCATGATCTTTGATGTAAGTATTAAGAGTACGTCTTCAAGTCTTAGCTGAACTTGTATTCACATTCCCAGAATTTTTCCAAAGATGATCTACTTTCTCTGATTCAGATCTCCTTCCAGTAAATAATTTCTTATGTGCCTGATCGAAATCGATTTAAGTGTAGGATATCCCGCTTATTCAAGTCTTTTGCAACATTCAAGTGCACTACGCACACACAAAAATTCACAGCCGTTTTTCCTACATAGCCAGCACATTGAATAATTTTCTTTAGTTGTCCTCCTTAACTCATTACTATCGTATCGGGGAAATAAACTAACCAGCTTCCTGTTCTCACTTTTCGTTTTCGATTTCCACGCTAATATTAACAGCCTTCGTAGTTCTGTCGTATATAGAGGAAGCCATTTGGTTGGAAAGACCGGGGTTCGAATCCTGTCTAGGAAGCGAAGAACCTTTATTAGAGATTTTCAACTGGAGGTGAATTACCCAGTTTTCTATAGGGGTAGAGGGTATTTCACCCTGCAACTCAGGTTTTTGTGTGTGCGTCCCTCAGATCAGTGAGTGGTTGTGCGTTCCTCAGAACAGGCAAACCGCCCAGTAAATCACACACAGTTAACATACTCGTGCCTCCACAAGCCAGGCAAAAATCCAACGGACAAATAGTCTAGTAACACTCACAGCTGCATTGGTTAAGGGGCCAATCCCATCTAAGCACCAGCTAAGGGGTAAAAAAATTATTAAATAAAAAAAAAGCATTAAACCTTCATATTATCAATTTTTGACTGCTCTATTGTTTATCCGGGTTTTTGGCACAATTTGTTTTTACACTATCTTAATTAAAATATATCTTAAAGAATATTAGCAAATATATAATGAGTAGTAAAATCAGAAAAACAACAATAACATAATAAAATTTTATTGTATAAACAACAATAAAATAATATATTGTATAAACAATAATTGTATAAATAACTAATCTCAAAATTAAATTTAAAAAATGCCTCTTTTACAGGAACTCAAAATTACACGTGTCGGAACACATTTATGAACTGCATATGTAATAAATTAATTTAGGCTTATTTTTAACTCGCTGTTTTAGAATTTAATCTTATTTATCATGCCTGCATCTCCCTTGAACGCTTTTTATATCATCTTCGTTTATAGCACATACATACGTAGAGAGGATTTTTTATCCAATGGAGATGCCTCACATTTCCCTGTATGCTGAATGAAGACACCACCCCGATATTTTTTATTAAATTAATTCTTTCATGTCGTTATTAACCTTTAAGGAATCTCTCTCTCTCTCTCTCTCTCTCTCTCTCTCTCAATAATGCAGGTGCATGCTGCATTTTAGTGGCAATTGTCATGTTTACAAATGTCAAATATTTTCTTATATCATTCTTATAAGACAGAATTTCCCTTATCTGTTCGATTTAGCGAAATGTTTTACAATTTGCTTCAGATACTGAAGCAAATTGCCCATGCAGGTTTTCTTTTTATCACTAACCAATCTGCAACACTTCGCTTTTCAAATTTGTCAATCAAATTTGATTAATCGAATTTGAAATAATTTGTCTTTGATGATTAGGTTTACACGCATTTAATGTATTCTCAAGGTTTTCTTATCCTTTTAACGCTATACGAGACAACGTTCCAAAACACCATACAGTTAAAAACTACTTGGAAAATTCATTTAGAATACATTCTGAACTTACTTGAATTCCCGCTTCAATGCTTAAGATATTGTAGTAAAAAAAAAAAAATCTGAGAACAAATTTGAGATAACTTGGGATTAGTATTTATTATATCAAGCAATGTTTTTTCACCTTCATATATTTAAATTAAAATAAAAGAATATTAAATGTCAATCTCCGGATCTAAGAAATCAAGATTGACCCCACCACCAGCCCAATCATGCACCTCCAGCCGGGAAGTGTTAGACCTTCCCTTCCAGGGAGGTTTCCCTCCCCTTCCGGGCAATTCCAATCACTTCATAGCCATTCCCTTTCCGACCAACCCACAACTCACCTCCAACCTCGAAGTGATGAACCAAGATTGCGAGCCGAAACCCGCAATCAAGCCCCTCGTCAATCAAATCGAGATCTGTTACACCCCTCCACCAGCCCACGTCTCATTCCGCCGAGAGTTCAAGTGCTCGCTCTTCTCCTTTTATACTAATTTTACAACAGTCCAGCAACAAAGGGAATGTGTGACGTTTCTGATTGATTTCAAGGAATATGAAGACAACAAAGTCAACGTTTTATGCATTGTTACTGCGTCGTATTATATTCGTCATTTTGAAATGTTTCGCATAGTTCGATGAAATGGGATTGTTGGTTCGGGTAATGTGAGGCTTGAAAAACGAATCTTCTTGTTGCTGCTTAACACAATCTCTACTTCGTCCTTTGGCTCATCACTATTGCTCGAATACAAAATCCTACGTGGTTAATTCAGCTGGATCCAACCTATTTTAATCGTCTTCGTTTCCATAGTACAATTATATTCATATGGTACTTCAACAGTCTGTCATTTAGCTACTTTGTCGTTGATATTTGTTATGTTGATGGTGCTTGTGTTGATTTCTGCAGAAGTTAAATGTTAAATGTGGCAAATTCCTATTCCAATGTACCACTTTTTAATCACTTCCCGTGGATATTTTAATTCCAATTCTGTTTTTTCAATTTATGCGACAGTCTTCATGTAGTATCTATCAAAAGCCTTAGCAAACTCCAGCTGTTATTATTGTGCATCCATTCCATTAATCCAACTCGGCGGTAATATTATTATAAAACACTCACACTTTACCTTCATTTACTAAACACATGCTGTTTCTTGCAAAATACCTATTCTCTCTCTCTCTCATTTGCAATATTTCACATAGTTGGCCACTTTCCTCATCAGTAAGGCATGGTCATTAAATTGCTGTAAAACAGTCGTTTTGTAACCATGTTTTACTTATGTAAAACATAATTATGATGTTATTAATTACAATTATTATTTCGATCTGTCGAACTCCGCTGTTAGTTATATTTTATTTATATCTTATTCTCTTTCTTATGTGTACTTTACTTCTATTCTGTTAAATCTTCTTGACCTTGTTCTATCTTAAGCCGATTAATTTATCCCCCGCTTGTAATCCTTTATACTACCTACAAGTGTTAGCGCTGTTAGTGAAAACAGCTCTAGAATAGGCATTTCACGGATCCAGTGTTAACTATTTTCCACGCGATATAATTCAGGGAAAATTTATTTGTTTTTTCGACTGTGCCACCCGGAGTTAATGTTATGGCACAGGTAGAATAGTTATAACACTTATAGAATAGATCACTTTCTAAAATAATACCTTAAATAGTTAGTCGTGGCAATTTCTCTAATATAAGCACACAGGTTCGGTTATTTTTGTGAGACAGTGCATTGGTCAAAAATCAGGCGTTAATGTTAAACAAACAAAACATGTTTATTCTGCTTTAAGCACACATTACAATATTAAACAAATTCTCTCTAATTCCTGCTTTGAACTTAAAGTTGTAACCTTACAATATAGACCAGCAATTCACAATGCTAAGAAAAACTTCCTTTACCAACTCTAGACAATTTCTGGCTGTTACAATCAATATCACAGGCTAACATTCTTCTCAATGAATATATTAGCCAACTTTCAGCCTCAATTACTTCCTATAGCGACTTAACAACTAATTCTAAGAAAGCTAAGTTCAGTGGACATACAATTCATGACCACAATTTCAGCGTCAACATATTAAAATCTGTTCACAAATTCGCAGAAACAAACTGGATGACTTTTGCCGGTTCTGCTGACTGCTTCCATTGCAAGCAGATCCCCGAACGAAAACTACACCAGGATAATCACCATGATGATCCTGGTGTAGTCATCGTCCGGGATCTGTAGCATAACTCACCGTCGGTTTTTGGATCTACTATATTCCTCCCAACCACATCCCTCCATGTCTGGTCATCTGTTCCAACATATGCACTGAAGTCGCCCATTAGCAGGATTGATTTCATGTCTGCCAAAAGCAGCATCCACTTCCTCTAGGAAGTGGATGCTGCTTTTGATCATGGTTTTTCATCTGAAGCCTGATCAAATCATCAATTTGATCAAATGATCAAATCATAGTTTTTCATCTGAAGCCTTAACACACATACTCGTCCCCCCCAATGGGATCCACTCAGCAACGCAGTCTCACAGCTGGGGACTTGTGAGTATCCCCACACCCGTCTGAGCAGACATTGTCGGGTAGAGCTTCCACCCCTTATCCAGGTCAACTTGGGGTCGGCAAGGAGCCGACCTCGTAACCTATGCAAGGGATTATCACGTCTTTATTCTTTCGCTTATCTTCCATCTTCTCTACATAAAATGACCTTTCAGTCATTTATAAGCGTCTGCAAGTCGGTGATTAGGAGAGTATACTTCATCCCCCCCACGGTGTGTTTTTGTGTCTGTAGATGCGTATGTTCACGGGGCCGGTTTGCCTGCTTGCGGGAGGAAAAATCCCAGATAAAACAAAATAATCCTATCATGTTTTTTTTTCGGTTTTGTAAGTTAAACTGACCATTTTAGAAGCATGTATAGCATTAATTGTTTGATAGAGATGAATGTAAACGTACTTGCAACAAAGTATACCAAACACAGCAAACTTTGCTCAACTATTTGCACATGATTTAAAAGTTAATCTATTGCAAACTATCATAAACTTCAGTTTCTTGTGCAAACTTCTATTTTACAATTTTCCCTCCCTGGTTAATGAGAAAATGTGCCTTGTGTCTTAGAATATCAATAATCACCAAAGATGAAGTCTTTTGGGACTTGTTGTCTTGTAAAAAAAATTATTTTTTTAATAAGATGCATTAATAAACTTTGTCCCAAGGAATTGGTAACTACACAAAGGAGGGAAAGTTTCCCAATGAAATATGTCAAAATAAAAATTTTAAAAATTCTTAACACCTATTCGTCACATAAAGTAGGAAAACTATAATCCAAACTTTTGGAAATCGGTCGAAAGCCAGTCTCAACTTGGTCATCACCAGTAGTTCAGATCATGTGATGATTTGAACATGAAAATTAATTGAATGAGAGAACATGCTATTCTCTCATTCAATGAGAGAACGGCAGACAACACATATGAAAAAACCTGCTTACCTTCCCCAAAGGTGGACTACCAGCTGGAGAGGAACTAGAAAAAAGTTCCTGTTCGGTAAATGGAGTCGAACTTATAACGGTCTTTCTGCTTGTAGTCTAGCATTATGGACTCGAAGCACAACGAATTGCAAAGGAATCTTCATGGAAAATACTTCGGGAAATATTTCTTTTCCATTCCTAAAATGAGATGTATACACCATAATCATCGCTGAGTCCAGTCCATTAAAATAAATTTAAACTCAGTTGTCAATGCATAGCAAGAAAGCAATGCATGCTTCCAGGATGTATTGTTTAAAATTACCATATTTCATTGGACATTTGCCAAAATGAAATTCCCCACTTATTTCACTTCTAACTTGATTTATTCTGAGCTACCAGTGGCTAGTTCCAGAAGAAAAATTAGATGGAGATAATTAACTAAACCTGTACACTCAATTCTACATACAAAAATAATAAATAAATAAATAAATTTGCATCCAAAATAAGTGCTTCTTTTATTATTAAATTTTTCTTGAAGATTTAAGTAATACGTAAAGAGCCTATTGTCAAAGCTTTAACTTTTATAACTAAATATTATAAACTTCAACAATTATTAATTCTGGATTCATTTTTTATTATTGGTTGTATTTGTGCTTTCCTTCCTGCAAATCTTTCAAGTTCTGTCATCTCATGATTTCCCACCATTTCGTTTGATATCCACTCCATTCCAATGAAACTCTCCCCACCACCCACTAAACTCAATATTGCAGACTTTACAATAATAAATCATTTTTCTGGTACTTAAGGATTCACTACAGCAGGTGTCAAGTGCCTACTATAAAGTTGTTGACCCATCTTATCTGATTTTTCTCTTTCAGGCGTTTCTGACCCGTAGGTGACTTTGTAGGCATTGTCCACAGTATTCCGGGTGAGATTTTCAAAGGGTAGTTCACCATTGCTTTCCCCCACCCCTTTTATCCAGGCTCGGGATCGGAATATGGCTGGGACGTATTCATGACTATGTTTCATGAGTGTCTGGGTGAAAAAAATCCCTACCTCCATGAGACCAGCTAATTCACTTTTAGTCGAAAGAGACCAGATAAAGGTTCCTCACATCACTGACAGGAATCGAACCCAGGTCTTTCCAGCCAAATCTCTTCGTCTCTACTAACTGAGTTATGGAGGCTTATTTGATCCATCCTCTATCAAATATAGGTAGCTCTTATATCAAAGTTAACATGAGGCTCTCAGCTTCAACCAATGTTCTAGCTCTTACTAGAAGTACTCTATAAGGATCAAGCTGCGACCCTTTACTGGAAACTTGCACCTCTAACTTCTATAACTTGTATTTCCATTTCCTCAAGCCAGCTACCACAGCATTGTACAACCTAATCCTTATCTAACTATTTAATTATTTAATCTTTAGCTAACCCATGGATAATAATTTGGTTTCTCATGGGTGCAGTTTGGCTATAAAAGGTCAATGTATTATCATGACAATATTCATATTCATAATCAATTTCCCTCAAGGCCTATTCACAGTGGCGGATTAAGGATAGTTGGGGCCCCCAAAAAATAATAATAATAAATAAAAGTTAGGTGGCAAATAAATGAAATTTTATACTTTTGAATTTTTTGAACTTCTGGATATTTCTGCCTGTTAAAGGATGATAAATAAAACTTTTTATTTTTTTTTTAATTTTTTATCAGTTTTTTTTTACAATTTTACAAAGTTTTTTTTACTTGCACTACACTCAAATAATGAAAACACAATGTCACACTAAAAAGTTATTTTTGAAACAAACACCTCAATCTTACACGATTCAATAACAAATGAAGTTAAGGAGCGACCAGGCAAAACTTCCTATCTCGGCAATGCAATCAGTTTTCGTGACCTCGAAGCCGTCAACAGCACCGTGCACCGACCGACATGGTAATGCAGTTTAATTTAAGGCGTAGATAGCACGCACTGTTCAAAAGACAAAGCTTGTCAACTAGCGCCCATTGTTATTGTGGCATTATTTAAAGCGTAGAAAGTGCGCTTTAACATTACATTCTATAAGAAAGGAACACAAGACTCCTCTTTCTCAAATATTAGATTTCTGTATTAGTGCAAAAATAATTCTTAATGAATTACTTAAACAAACAATCCATAGCGTAATGTTATTTTATAAACCCTTATGACCCGCCTCGCTCTTAATTTTTGTCTTATTTTCATCATTGACTGATATCATTTTGTTCAAACAACTTGCATTTACACAGATCAATAACTTATTCCGTGAATCTTATGGAAATGCACATCTCGTATCATATTTGTTGTTACTGTTTCAGTTGACAGTCCATCGTTTTTTCCTTTTTATTTCAATTTGATTTAATACCATAATCTTTAATATTATCGTATTGGATGTTTCCAGCAAGGCTATCTCATGAAGTGCACAGCGCATGGTTTACAAATATCAAGAAAAATAGCTGTCTCATATATTACTAATTTTATTCTGTTAAAAACAGCTTTTATGTAATTGCAATATCACCGTTTTGGTATTCCAGCAAGATCTGAAATCCCATTGATTAGGTGAATAAAAGAATAAGAACGTTAAGTAGTTATATAATCATTTACCGATCTTTACTGATATCTGAATTAAGTTTGAACCTGTTAATTATTACGATATTCTCTAATTTCTAAATATCTACAGTGGGATTCGATTCCATGATGTTTTACGAATAGAATCGCTCTGCAAACCAGACAAGTTAAACTGCAACTAACTTCTCGACGGACTACACAACTAATGGTATAAGTATCCGATGAACTGAGATTCAAAATAGAGCATATCTTGATACTTTGCTAAAATATATTACACAAGATACCACAGTACTCTTACTCTTATATTTTAATGTTTGTAAGATAATACTTCTCTGTACAATGAAGATGTCAACTGCGCATGGTCTGCAGGGTAAACAGCAAATACGAATTTATCTAATATTATACCACAAGTTATCATATTTTTATCACAATGCACTTGTTGGGGTGCTTAAGTGTCAAAGTTG
>NW_028328195.1:0-20009 GCF_054136105.1 Typopeltis vanoorti
CGGGTACCAACAGTTACATGGGTTCAGTGTCCTTTGGAATAAATTTGTTATAGTGATAAATATTTTTATAAATTGCCCTAATATGTGAGATTACGAAAAAGAACGTCATTTAGTAACCTTGATAAATGAAATTCTATCTGATGCCGAACCATACGAATATTTGTCGGAAAGTTACAACGGGAAGGAAAGAAATTAACACATACGCTCTTCAAAAACTCAGTAAGAGAATTTTACGAAAAGCAAGGATAAGAAAGTGGAAAAACACAAATCTCAATGAAATGAAGATATTTTGGGGTCTGCAAATTTGATTCGGTTTAGTGCGGATGCCAAAATTAGAGTGCTATTGGTCGAATAACATCCCCTATTCTACAGAAATCAAACAAGTTATATCAAGGAATCGGTTCGATCTTCTTCTCAGTAACTGGCATTTCACAGACAACGAGGGTGGAAATACTTCTGAAAGACTTTATAAAATTACACCTCTCATAAATCATATAAGAAAAAATTTCCAGAAAATAATGACGCTTTCGAGTAATATTTGTGTAGATGAAACTTTAGTTCCTTTCCGAGGTCGTCTTGCCTTTCGTCAATACATCAAGAATAAACGACACAAATTTGGCATAAAACTATTCAAATTGTGTATTGAAGATGGATATACATATGATTTAAAGATATAGTGCGACGCAGAAAAGACCAATACTACTCATAGTGTTCCAACTTCAATTGTTATGGGATTTTGTGAGAATCTACTTGACAATGGACGCACAATATTTGTAGATAATTATTATACCAGTATTGAATTAGTGCACAAACTTTTGAATAGACAAACTCACCTTGTAGGCACTTTGAGAAAAATTCGAAAGGGAATTCCACAGGATGTTACCCAGAAGAAATTGAAAAAGGGTTTCAAATTCCGAAAAACCCGAGTTTCAGGGTTAAAAAAGACATCTACCTACGTATGTGACCGGCTAACTCACATTTATATTCAGATATGAATATATAAAAGTTCCTCACTGCATGGACGTGAATCGAAACCAGGTCTTCAACTTGTGATCCGTTGTACTATTTCACCACATGCTCAATGAATATGACTAACTAACATAAATAGATATATTTATAATGAAATTGTTTTTGAATCTGTTTACGGCAACCAGCGAACACACTTTTCAAAGCTGAGCTGGTTGTTTCGATAATTTTAGAATCACTTGCGAGAATAACTGTGGCAGTTAATTGACACCATTGTGTGATCCTCTTTATACTGTTGTCTGGAAATAACATAAGTTCTACAATTGATATTTCTGAGACACAGGATTAAAAACCTGACCTTTCTTTGAAAAACACCACACTTGCTTAAGGCAAAGAGAAACCACTTTCGCTAACCAGCTAAAAAATAAAAGTGACTAAAAAAGTGTACAGAAAGTGAAATCGATCCTGTAATGGTCTTTGTTCTATACGGTTGACATTCTAGTACACAAATATCGCCGTACGCCCACAGAATCTCCATAGTAGTAAGACTTATACGTTGGTTAGACATAACTGGTAATTAATTTACGGAATTAACAACGCATATAATGTATATTAATTAAAGATAACTTTAATGAATCACTTCTATATTTCGGCAATGTCACATTGCCATCTTCAGGAACATAAAGATATGGTATGTGCACTAAGGAACTAACACAGCAAATGAGGAAGAAAGTAAGAAACTAATTTTGTTCCTAAAGTCCTAATGGTGCCCTCTTGCGGGCTAATTTAGTAGTCTTGGCAGTTGGGCTGAAGTTCTCATAATGAAAGTCTCCCAAATTTGGGGCAGTTTCATGCACCCAAATTTGTTGAGGTTAGGAACGTTTTTTAGAGCTGCTGGAGATTCTTTGAATAATCTTTCGTATTTAAACTTGCTGCGAGACCGTACTACTTACCTTCCCATTGAATATAATCCGACCAGTTCTCACATTAGAACTATCCACAGACTCCTTAAGAAAGTCACTTCTTGGCCTGTGGAAGTCACCAACAAACTTAAACCTTATAACTCTAGATCCCCCAGATTATATGGACTCCCAAAAATACATAAACAAAATGTGCCATTGCGTCCCATAGTGGATGGCATAGATTCCCCCACATATAAATTAGCCAAACATTTATCCAAAACGCTCACACACTACACTGGCAACACACCATCACACATAAAAACACTCGGCCCACTTTAAAGCCAGTATAGAAAACCTCACACTCCAACACACTGACATAATGGTCAGTTTTGACGTCTCCTCCCTATTCACTAATGTCCCACTCAAAGAAACCCTTGAGCTCATCCAAGCCAAGTTTCCTCCCGATATCTCTGCCCTATTTCAGTTCACAATGAACTCAGGCTATTTCGTTTGGCAAGGAAAGTTCTACAAACAGATAGAGGGGACAGCCATGGGTTCACCTCTTTCCCCACCCTTGGCCAATTTCTTTATGGAGACATTTGAAGAGAAAGCCTTAAACTCCGCCCCAAAAAATCCACTATTTGGCTTCGTTATGTGGATGATGTGTTTGCTATTTGGCCACATGGCTCAGACACACTCCACTCCTTCCTAACACACTTAAACAACCAACATCCCAGAGTCCAGTTCACCATAGAAAAAGAGGAAAACAACACCCTCCCCTTCCTAGACACTTTAATCACCCGCCAGCTTGATGGATCTTTGGTTTTCTCTGTTTACAGAAAACCCACCCACACTGGCAGATACATTCACCAGCAATCCCCCCCCCCCACTCACAACAATATGGGGTGATAAAAACACTATATAACAGGGCAAAATTAATCTGCTCAGATGACAAGGCCCTGACTATGGAACTAAACCACATCCTCAACTTTCTTAGCCAATGGCTATAACCCCAGCAGCTCTAAAAAACGTTCCTAACCTCAACAAATTTGGGTGCATGAAACTGCCCCAAATTTGGGAGACCTTCATTATGAGAACTTCAGCCCAACTGCCAAGACTACCAAATCAGCCCGCAAGAGGGCACCATTAGGACTTTAGGAACAAAATTAGTTTCTTACTTTCTTCCTCATTTGCTTTGTTAGTTCCTTAGTGCACATACCATATCTTTATGTTCCTGAAGATGGCAATGTGACATTGCCGAAATATAGAAGTGATTCATTAAAGTTATATTTAATTAATATACTTTATATGCGTTGTTAATTCCTAAATTAATTATCAGTTAGAATCTCCATAATTAGAAAAACAATTGTTCATTATAATTTATCCTTTGAATGTATTTTATATTTTTGTAATTAATTTACGCCGTTATTAAAAAACTCTTTACAGTCATTAAATTATATTATATATAATTTTTAAATATCAATCTATTTTGAGTTACATAATATGCCGAAATATTACTCATGTCGAGTGGAACAAAGAATTTCTTATTTTAAATACAAAAGCGAAATCTTACTAACTGAGGGAACGAAAATATTCAAATATTAATTTTATTACAGTGAGTAACTTGTTTTTCATTTTAATTCTATTAATAAATTTAAGCTAGTAATTGTGTAAGCGAACGGATATTGAATATCTTACTGATAACATTACGAAACACTTGAGTGCTCTGAGCGTGAGTATAGCACTCGGAGAGAGATTGCAATACAGACAAAACAGAATGTTGCGAAAACTACAGTCATGTAGTTTTCGCAACACTCTGCGCATACTCGTTGATTAACCTATCCAGTAAATAGCAACATTATCCGATTATCACGACTCGTGCAGGAAATACGCGTGCATCTATTGTTGAAGAGTAATATAAATACAGATGGCTGCATCGGTACACTCATCTTCCAACAAGACAGCATCATGTTTTGCTTTCCACAGTGGCTGAAGATGGTGATGGTTGTGGGAGCCACAGTTTTCAAACTTAGCGATGCACAATCTCTAATATTTTGTGGCGCAGGTGTACTTTCGATCTGCGATGTCGTACCACCTGGACCTGGTTTGTATACTTGTCAGAGCATAATCTTGTTGCAGTTAGGGTAGTCAAAGTATTCTTTAGCATAATGATTAGATAAAATCACTAGATTGCATTCGTTTATAATTTACCTTTTCGCATATCATATGGAATATTATTTATATGTATAATTTTTATCTTCAAATATGTATTTTACTGTAATATACAGAATTAAACTGCGCATTTCTAAACATATTAATAGAGACAGACTTACCATGCTGCCCTCTGCTCACATTCTCATTAAGATTTTAGAATGCATTTGAAACATTTTTTGGAAAGTAAATATTTATGAATTACAATTTTCTTCCTATTTTGATTGGAGGTTGGTGTCGACATCTCACATCACCAACAGAGGCGTGATTTTGTTGATTATTTTTTATACGCGATTATAACGAATCCAGCGATTATTCTTCCGACATCTTATGTTGGACGCTTTCGTTCATTTTATCTTCTACTTAGAGTTGAAATATGGTAGACTCATATTCATCGAAATGTATATCTCGTGCAGACAAGACAATATTTAAGGTCGAATTCATTTAAACTAGACCATCACGTTGTCTACGTTTTACTAATATTTCCAGTCTGCGTGACACATTTTTATTATTTTTTTTTTTGAGAAGAGATGATTATTTTATTTTGTAAGCTTCATATTCTAGTGCAAACTTTTGACAATCATATGTGTAAATGAAGAGCAACAGCTCGTTCAGGTACGATATGCATAAAGTTATTAAAAGTTATGTAATGCATTATCATTATATACACATATCTACATCCATACAATATACATATTATATATTATTATAAAATAATAACATAATAAAATCATAGGAAACCTGCTAATATGTACAGCGAATGTTGCATAATATTAATTAGGAAATGAAGAAAACAAAGTAGATAAATAGCATTAATTTAATGTTTTTTATAGTATACACCTGCAGCAGGATATGTTTGACACCAATATGCAAAAATGCCCCATACAGGTATTCTGAACAGAGTTTCCTCATTGCTATATGAAAATAAATACTCTTTATTCGAGTTTTGTATTTGTTTGGGTTACTTTCATTTCTTGTTGTTAAAGGAAGTGTGTTGAATACTTTTGGCGCAAAATAAGTATAATGTTTGTGTATTTCTTCCTTATTTGCTTTAGGAACTATATATATATTAGGCCCTTATGTCTACTAAGGAAAGCATCTTGTTTGATATTCACGCAATTCTTATCATTCTATATGAATAGCGGTACCCTGTAAGTCTATAAATATCTAAGGGATCATATGTTTAGTATGGTGTATTTATATTAGCGCATTGCAGTATCCTTGTAATTGATTCTACTTAAAATTTGAATTTCTTTATTCTGATTCGAAAACAGAGGTTTCAGCGTAGTGCGTTAGATTTCTCCCCAACTAAATATACCATATTGTAGTGTGCTTTGAATCCAGGCAGAATATAATATTTTTAGCATGTTTAAATTTAAAAATCCATTTAGGTAGAAAAGTCTGTTTAACATAATCCTTACTTTATTTATGACATCAGTTATATGCACTTTTCACTTTAATTATTATCAATTTTAATCCTAAGTAAGATATTACATTCACTTTTTCAATTCCCCACAGTTGCATGAATTGTCCTTCAATTCCAATCATGCAAATTTAATTGTGCAGTGAAGTTAATTTTGCCTGTTGTATTTCGCATATTAAAATTTACATATTTAGTTTTAGAGACAATCAGACTGAGTTTGTTTGACTGGAACCAATTTGGAACTTTAAAAAGATCAGCGTTCACTGTTGCTTGCATTTGTTCGGCTGTGTCCGTAGACAAAATCAATACTGTACATTTCGCAAAAGTATTTATTTCACTGTTTAGTTTAAGATTGCAGAAGTCTTTGATGTAAATATTAAATAAAATTGATCCTAATACAGATTCTTGTGGTAAACCACAGTCAACTGTTTTGGAGCTGCTATAGCTGTTCTTTATTTTTACAGTTTGTGATCTGGCATTTAAGTAATTTTTGAACCAGCGTAGGCACTTCTGTATTTCCTGAACCTCTTTTTCTTACGATATTTTGTGCCAAAAGACAGTTCGTTTAACACAAAATTTGTCATGCGAAACAGAACTTATCCATTGTTAAAGAAGAATGCAAATAATGAAGAATTTAACTCCTGTTGGTTACCTTACTATTGAACCTAGAAATACAATTTAATTGCTTTTTCAGAATAAAAGATTTCAGATTTCTTCTGTATTGCATATGTGTAAATGACTTTTTTTTCTTACTTTCTTTCAGTTACCACTACGCCTATTGAAGGCTATGGAAATGTTCGCTGTAGCACATGTGCGCATTCCAGCAACATTTGTCCAGAAGTATTTCCAGTCAACATGATACTTTACACTGAAGCTCAACCCGGAGGAATAAGCTTCACAGATATCGACTGTTCACTATTAAATTGCCCAAGTAATACAACTTTGTTCTTTAAGGTCCACGGCTGGGAGCCTCAGTATTCTTGTCTGGAAAAAAGTGCGGTAAATATTTTTTACTCACTTATAAAAATTGATAATTTTATATATTCCTATGTATTCAATCAGAGGAATTAGCCAATTGATTGAAGACCTCCCTATTTAAGAAATTGGGAAGATGTTATTCAGAAAGTGACAACTATTTATTGTCAGTTTATCTTTTCGAAAAAAAAGTAAAAATAGGTTATTTAGACTGCACACACCAAACTAATATTGGTTTACTAGTAGAAATTAACGAGGAAAATATAAGTAATTTAAAAGATGAATTAAAATAACAAATATTTTTAACATAATTTTTAAAATATTTGAAAATACTAGAAATATTTTAAAATATTTAAAATACTATTATATATTTAAAAAAATTTAAATAACATATATTTTTAACAGTTACACGAGTGAAATACTTACACTAAATGAAATATTGCACTATGTGAAATACCTATTGTTATAACCTACTATTGTTAATTTATGTTTAAAAAATTAGGACTAGTTTTAATTTAATAGAGTGATTAATGTGCCTTTGTAGTTCTGCGAAAAGAGACTTTATTCCATACTTCTAAACAAGGAATCTTTGATCGTTTCAACTAACAGCAAGCAGACTAGTGGAAAATTTTATAGGCTGTACTTGAACCACAATTGGAGGCACTCAATCTTTTCCCCAGGCAAAACTCATTTTCCCTCTAGAGTGCTCAATTTTTATCCTCGCACTTCAAAACATTTCAGAACTCACACCATTGTTCTCACGTGTTCACACTATCAAAGTTCAGTGTTACAGAATTACACAATTGTCTACCATAATCTCTATGAATGACTTCGTTTACAAAACTCTTTGAATTAGGATAAGTATAGTAATTCATATAGTTTTTAAATCCCGGTGTAAATCGATTACAGAAATATTTTTTTTCCTAGAAAAAGTTCTGAATGTGGTTAAAGTACACACGAATTAAAGTACAGATGGCTCCGTTAACAGGGAATCCTTAGAAAAGGGACTGGAAATACAACATCACCAATTCCACATTTGCTCTTACGTTTATATGCTATGAACAGAATAAGGATTAGCAAACAAGTACCCAAAAATATTTTCCTATATGAATACATTTTGTGCATCCTTTCTAATCAAGCTAAAATGCCCGAAATTTACGCAGAATACCTCAAGTTGCCTGCGCTTAGACAGCTAAAGTTTGGATTCTGCGACAATGTGAAGGCTTTATTAAATGCATTTTCTCTTCAACGGTAATTACCTTCCTTCTGAAAAGCCAACTATACAATCGGAATTAGAAGTGTTGAAGATATGTGATGAATTCCAAATTTCACTCCTAACATTTTTCGGAATTGGATGTATCATCCAATGATACGACACAGTGTAAGTGTCTCTGTTGTTAAGTGATTCAAATTATTCAGTTTTTGCAATACACGCTTCAAATGATAATAAATGTCGAATAATTCTTCGATATTTTCTAATAACCTATTGAGAATGGCGAGTTAATTAACATGTTTTTAACTGTAACTTTCAAATGTGAATACTCTTAATTGTGATGATGACAGCATTTTTTTTTCAGGAAACCCGAAATGCACTTCTTGGTCGGAATTCAGTTTGCGGTGTGATTGAGGTTGATTGGAGCGAGGGGGCAAATCACTGCCTTGAACAGGCACAGGCAGATATAGAATTAGTCGGCATAATACTGGCCCGATATATTTCTAATATAAGTGTAAGTAAACACATCATGATTGGTTATCTATCTATCTATCTATCTATCTATCTATATATAAATTAATTTATTTTAAAAAAAAATGTAATTAGCCTTATAAGTGACTTCGATGTAACATACCTCAACAAGAGTATGAGCATGTAACCTCTCTGTCTGACTGCAGAGAACCAAAAACCGGTTAATCCTGTATATAAGATTGTTATGTTTACAATAAAAAAAAATATCTATCTATATATATATATATATATATATATATATATATATATATATATATATATATATATATATATATATATATATATATATATAAACTGACTAAAAATCCGAGAATTATAACAAATTGAGATTTATTGAAACGCAATTCGTCGGGATCGACTTCATCAGGCGTTAAGAACAGAGAAAGTTATTAAGAGACATTAAAAACATTGAGCCACTCTAAAGCTATAAAATTATAAAACTATAATATTAGACTGTAAATTACAGTTTTTATGAACTTTTGAATTTTTGATTTTTGAGATGGGATTCATTGAAAACCTCATATATGCTTTCATCTGACGAAAGTCGCTATCCATCCACGCTTACAGGAAAAGTTTTGCCAGTACAACAATCTCATGTAGTGAGAGAGAAGAGCATGTAATAGATGATGTAATACGATTTAGATATAATATTGACTTTTTTGATTTTCTTAGAAAATCGGATAATAATAATAAATCCCTTGAATGTTTTTAAGATACTTATTCTACGTGACATGTTTAAACTGCTTTATTTCAGAGCCAATGTGGCATACCTCTCAGCAATATTAGTTGTATGGGACACAGTTTTGGTTGTCACGTATGTGGAGTCGCAGGACTGAATACCCCTCAGAAAATGAAGTCCCTATACGGTAATTTATATTCAATTCAAGTCAATTCTATATAAAGAAACGTGAAATGCACACCAAAATTTTATATGTTGATCAGAAATAACAATCTTATATATACTTATTAGAATAAACATATATTATAATAAATATTATAATAAATAATAATATATAATATATAAAAATTTATAATATATAATAATATATATATATAAAAATTTATAATAATATATAATATATTATAACAAATATAAATAGTAAACGTATATTATAGTAAAGAATAACATTAGAATAACGTAGATTTCTTGGAATTAAGATACAGAATTTAAGCGTAACACTCATAAAAATTTCCTGAAGAAAACTACTTTAATAATGATCACTGAACCTCAATATTGTAAATTGTATGAAGGCACATTATCTCTACGAAAATCGACGACTCAAGAAAAAGGGTACGGGTATTATCTTTTATAAAAGTAACCTTTACTGTTAGATGAAATGTTTCAGAAAAGAAAATATTATTAAGCATGTTGTAATTTTTAATGGATAAAATTCAGCCGATCTGTTTGGTGGAGTTGTTAACCTACCCAACAAAAGGCTGGGGGTTCGATTCCCACCGGTGATGTTTGTGATTGTCTGTGAAAATAACAGTAGTGGTGGTGAGCGGTAGATGGCGTCGATGAATTGAGTGGTGAAGAGAGAGTTGTAGAGTATGTGCCCTCCCTCGATTAGTCTTTGCACTCCCTGGAGGTGTCAAGTAATAATAATAAATAATATATTTTTACTGTGGTGGGGTAGCAGCAAAGAGATAAACTTGCATGATTCACTGATATTGAGTAGACATTTCTGGCTGCGACAAGCAAAGTGGTTACATGGAGGTTGAAATTTCAGCTCATTGGTACAGGATATCCTAAGTACATTAAAACAAAAATCTCAAAAATAAGGATTAGCATCGTTCTAGATTACAATATTTACAAATCTTACCTGAGGTTTTAAGGCCTTTCAAAAGGAATGCCAGATAAGTTGCTTAGCCCAATAGTCGAGAAAATAGGGAGGAAAGTGCTAAACAAATCTTACAAGTTAAACGAGTGGATCAGTACCAGAATGCGTAACTCCGTTTGCAATATATCCTTCGTGAGCTGAAACAGAATTTTCCTTATGGACCATCCCTGAGTTCAACCAGAGGAATCTGGAAAGCTGTCAGTGAGTAGAAAACAATATTCTTAACAATATATATATATATATTATGCTTCAACTCGGTTGTTGTGATACATTTTTAAAAATCAATTTAATGACTTAAAAACCGAGATTACTTATAAAGATTTAATAAGAATAATACAACTAGTTTCGGCTTATAATAGCCTTCATCAAGCATTCTTAAAGGAAGAGAATAGTAATAAACATTGAAGTATCTAAAAACTGGAAAACACAGGTAAAAAATCGCCACACATAATTGATACATAAAAAACATGTATTTTTTCAAGTTGTTCTAACAGGCGTGCCATTGTTTATTGCAAGTATGCGTGCAGACTCACGTGAACGCCAATATTGAACAACTGCAGCATGGCTATCTGGGATGTTATAACTCAAATTGTTGTTTAAGTGGACAGGATTCAGAAGGATTTCCCTTGATTCTGTAATTTTTCTCTCAAACTTATCATCACAGCGAAAAATATTTTCTGATCTATCCCAGCAAACGGAGTGGCTTTGTTGATCATCATTAGGATTATTAGGAAAAAAATCTCTATATACAGAAAACCTACTCATACCAATAGATATCTGCATAATCCTTCTCATAATTTTCCACCACAAAAACTTGGAACTATATCTACCTTAGGACACAGAGCACGCTCTCTCTTGAATGAACAAGATGAACTACAAAAAGAAATAAATAAACTCTCTCTTATCTTTAAACAAATTGGTTACTCTGAAAAAACGATTAAGAAATTTCTTCTGGATCCTCCTAGACAGTGCACCACAGAAACTATTAATTTTAAAGGCAGCATCTCCATCCCATACATCAGCACAGTCTCTAACAAATTAGCAAAAGTCCTTAAAAAATATAACATCAAGACGTTCTTCACCACACTTCCTAAAATCCGTTCTCTAATCAGCCAACCAAAGCCTCCTCATCCGATTACAATATCCCTTATTTTGGACAAACTAACAAATCTGTTGAGCAACGTATTGAAGATATCCAGTCATGTTCTTTTTTCAAATAATCCTAATGATGATCAACAAAGCCACTTCGTTTGCTGGGATAGATCAGAAGATATTTTTCGCTGTGATGATGAGTTTGAGATAAAAATTATAGAATCAAGGGAAATCCTTTTGAATCCTGTCCACTTAAACAACAATTTGAGTTATAACATCCCAGATAGCCATGCTGCAGTTATTTAATATTGGTCTTCACGTAAGTCTGCACGCATACTTGCAATAAACAATGGCACGCCTGTTAGAGCAACTTGAAAAAATACATGGTTTTTATGTATCAATTATGTGTGGCGATTTTTTACCTATATTTTCCAATTTTTAGATACTTCAATGTTTATTACTATTCTCTTCCTTTAAGAATACCTGATGAAGGCTATTATAAGCCGAAACTAGTTGTATTATTCTTATTAAATCTTTATTAGTAATATCGGTTTTTAAGTCATTAAATCTATTAAAATATATATATATATATATATATATATATATATATATATATTGGGAATGATTAGAAACATTGTTATGCGATTTGTTTCTTTAACTTGGGAGAAACGAAGAATTCGTTTGATATTGTTTTCATTCTATAGTAGTGTGTTACAATTCAAAGAGAGAGATTTTAATCGACAATCAACATCAATGCGTGAATCAAAGAAAGAATGGAATATATATCCACACCTTGCGAATTTTCCGGATTTAGTCAACATTGGATTAAAAATAAAATTTAAAGTATTTTGAAAACAGTTTTATCACCATTTATCATCACAATTAAATTGTTTGTTTTTATCATTATTAGGTTGCGACTGCGCAGTTCCCTGTTATCAGAATGATGCAAATAGATATGTGGATGGTTACGATCATTCACAGAATTTCGTCACTCAAGCTGGATTAGACGTTTGCCAAGGTAAAACTTGTTTTTTTTTTTTTTTAATTTTTCTATTACAGGCTTAATTTTATAAAATGATGATCATTCATTACATATAACAGGGTTTTTTTTCCTGCAATTTTTATTTTAATATCTACTTATTTGGTGGAAATTCTGTTCTTTATATATATTAGAAGCAAAGGTCAGTCGATTCTGTTTGAAATGTAATATTCATTCATTTTAATTAGCTAAGATGAATTAGAATCATATTTGGAAAAATATTGTTGATAAAACGGGATAGGGAAGTGTTTCATTTTTTTTCGTTTTTATTTGAAGCATTCGAAAGTCAAAATTTAAGCAGTTTCTTATGTGCTGCCGCTTGATTCTTATAATAAGCCCATTTTACAAAATAGATAAATATTAGAATAAAATTTCATATCTCTAATATAACAATTCAAGTTATTACTTCGCATTAAAATACGTTTTTGGAAAACTTATTTTTAATTTTAATTTAATTTCAGTTGTTTTTTTATCCTGAAATGCATGATACAATTGAGCAATATCTCCAATTCCTTCTCCCTCCTGAATGTTTGGGTATTATTGGATAATTTTGGTTCCAACGAAAGATCTCGAATCCCGTGTAGGACGAGAAGAAACTTTACCAGAGATATGCCAATGAAGACGATTAGCCATTGATACACGAGTTGGATTTTTGAAAATATATTTCCTGTCGAATTAGTTATTTGAATCCCGTAACTTCGTGACATATCTTGTTGAACCTCGTAAATACAACGAAAATGTCGACAACATTCCAAGATTCCGATTTTAACAATTTTGAACATAATTCTGCTAAAATAATTATAAAAAAATGAATGTTTGGGTATTTGCATATATTTACATTATATCGTCATTTGCAGGCATTTTCCTTAAAAATGTAGTTGATTTGTAAATATATTTAATTCCAAAAAGCAATGAATACATTTCACATTAAAACTTTTGTTTTCTCACATTTAGTAGAAATTATGATAAAACCAGAATATAATTTCTAATTAGAATATAAATTGATATTTTCTCTAACATTTTTTCCAAACCTTCTTGAATCGATTTGGTGGAGATACGTGGATTATATCTTCATCCTTCGGAAAGATAATATGGAAAAACAACTTAACTCACTACACAATAAGATCACATTTACTATGGAACTCGAAATGAACAAAGAACTACCCTTTCTGGGCATACTGGTTAAGAGACACTACAACAATTTCCAACTTTCTATCTAAGAAACCCACAGACACAGGAAGATATCTACAGTATTTGTCAAACCATCATAATGACAGAAACAGAGTATAATACACATACTACGCAACAGAGCCCAAAGGTTTATTTCAGAGGAAGATGTACAGTTAGAACTGGCTGAAATAGCAACTACTCTATCTCTTAATGGTACCCTACAAACATTTTAAAGAAATTCCTGTTTAAAAATAACCTTCAACAACGTGAAACTGTGTCTCAACACGTGTCCACAGCAGTCTTACCATATGTGAGTAGAACGTCCAAGAAATTTGCAAGAATTTTAAAGGATCATAACATCAGAGTGGTTTCAAAACCAACTACCACGATCAGACAAATCTTAAGATCACCTAAAGATAAGGTCCCATTTTTTAAATATCCAGGAGCGTATGAATTTCCATGCACGTGTGGCCTTTCTTATATTGGACAGACTAGACGACTTGAAATAAGACAGAAAGAACATGTGGGGGATGTCAATCACAACAGAATCATTACATCAGGTTTAGCTCATCACTTTTCAACTTCCAACCACGTTATAGACTGGAAAAGCAGCTCTATGCCTTACATCAGAGATGACTGTAGACACCGAACTTTTAAAGAATCAGCAGTAGTACTACGCACAAGCAATAACTTAAATAGAAATCAGAGTATTATCCTTAAAGATATGTGGAAAAACCTCATCTCTTCTCTCAGCTCAACAGAACTACAATTAGCGAATAACCATGTGAGGCGTAGTCAAGTACTTGATATTGTTCGCCACAGATTAGAGACCCGTAGACATTTCTGGGCATTTCACAAAAAGGATAATCCATTCCGATAATAGGGTAATCGATCCGTATTGCGGGATGAGTTGTTTATTATTACACATCGAAAAATTAATTTCTCTTTTATGATCATTGTAGTTAACTATGTTGCTTATATAACAGTAGGAAAAATTTACCTATAAAGCACGTGATTTCGCGTGTTGGCGGCCAATTCGTACTTCCTTCATTTCTTTCTCCCCTTCAGCACGAATCGACTATTCTTGGCAAGTTTCCAAGTGGAGATCTCAAAAGCGTGGGCATACTATACTGACTGAAGCATCCAAACGTATGCACGCAACATCACACGAAATACCAAATGGAGCTGCTTGAAAGTTCCTAACGTTTCATTTAATTCATTTAATTTTTTGCATTTGTATTAGCAAACCTACAGCCCCGAGAAAGCTAGTCAGAAGCTAGCGAAACTAGTTCGCTATTTGTATGATCTTTATTAAAAAAAAACTTATGGGCTCATTAAAATAAAGTTATAAGTTTTGATATAAAACCATTTTATATTTATCTATTCATCCATTATATAATTTCAGGCGTTTTGTCACCAATCACAAAATTTGTCAAAGAACAATACTGTTTCAACGGAGGAAGGCTCCAACCAAGTTGTCCGCTGGACTTCAATCCGTGTAGCCAGAGCGGCACCTTTGATAACCTGATTACAAGCGGTGAGTAAAACTTATTAGCAGACTGCCAAATATCACATCTGAACTATAAAATCATCTTGTTTTATGTCACTTTGAATTTTTTAGGCTTCATTTTTAATCGATCAAAATACCGAAGTGGTTTTCCGAAATGTGGTTCCAATAATTATCCTAAAGGAAATCGTCTTTCCACAAAACCATTTATTCTTAGTATGGATGAATGGAAAAACTTATCTGAATTAACATTCTTGCGATTTTTTCCGATTAACAGAAAACAGTTCATGCAAATCGTGTATTAATGAAAACGAAGATAAAATCGGTAAAACGTGTACGTTGTCTGTGTTGCAATGGAGCAGCAGATTTTTATCGTGAAAATCTACAACTTTGAATTGGAACAGATGCCGTATCTATAACCTCTCATTCGTTCTAATTTGAGAAACCAGGTTTATGAAATGGTTTCTCAGAATTGCTGTATTTCATTTCTGTGAAGAGAAGAAGGAAGACATGGAGATTAGAACAGAAAAAAAAAACTAAATATACCGGATGCTATATTTAACAATTCAGCAGTGATGAATGATGTCTTAGAAAACTATGAACAAGAGTTGAAAGAGAATTGAGAAGGAAACGTTTCAATATATTCAAGAATTATTTCAGCTGTCTGTTCAATACAAATGTTTATAAGAGATGTGTTGAAAATATTATCCAAGAGCAAAAGAAAAGAATCGTAGATAACCATGAAGATTATTCAATTTCGCGTTCTTGTAATACTATAAAAATGACTACGAGGCTGTGTGAGAATGTTGCATCTTGGGAAATAGGGTAAATTAAACTAGGCTCTTCTGGGTACAAACATCAATTATGCCAATTCATGCCATCTGAAAGAAAAGTAATCAAATATATATACTATCTAATTATGGCTAACGCATGCACACACGCATGCACACGCCCCGGTCAAAGATTCTTCGCTTTTTGCATTGTGATAAACACTGCTGACGACGACTGATCAGCAGCGTTCTTAAATAGTTTTCCAGGTAACTATTTAAGAATGCATGCGGTAACTTATGTGGCCAAATATTGCATATATGATGCATGAATGAGGTTTACATGCACCTCCACAAAGGTTTCTAATCCAGTGGCCCTATGTGTGTGTGTGTGTGTATCGAGACCAACTCACTTAGTGCTGAGACTTAGGAAATCGTCTTATGTTTCGTATTTTTGTATTTAGAAACCACACCAATAATTGTTCAGATTGAAGGATGAGCTCACCTCCAAACCCAGCAGGGTTGAAAGTGGACATTCTCTTCTTTTAATATCTATTAGGAACCAAAGAGACTGCAAGTTATGCGTTGTATCAAGCTATTTCAAACAGAATATTACAGCTCCTCTTAGAGCTCAATCCGGATTCATCCAAGCTTGATTTGCTTCCTCAGCCTTAAGTAAAAGGGTGTTATATTCCACTAATTCGAGCCTATCCTATTTAATCCACCTAACTTCTAGATGTTTTTTCAATGTTTTAGGGATGGCGCCTAAAGCCCCTACTATTATGGGAACGACTTTCGTTTTCTTTTGCCAGATTCCTTCAACTTCGACTTGCAACTCACGATGCTTTGTAATTTTTTCAATTCTTTTTCGTTAAATCGACTATCTCCTGGTACTGATATTTCGATAAACTGAAAAATGTTTAATCTTTTGTTTTCACATTTTTCAACCACTGTCATATCGGGTGTGTTACATTTCAAGTTTTTGTCAGTCTGGATTATGAAATCCACTTTAATTTCGTTTTTTTCATTCTCAATCATTTTTTGATCAACTTTATGCTTCCAATAGTCTTTATATATACTTAAACTCAAACTTACATAAATGCCAATGAATTAACTTAGTTACATTATCGTGACTTTTACGGTACTGAATTTGTGCGATTTTCCTAGATCCACTTATAATGTGATCTCCCGTGATTTCCTTTTCATTGCGCAACCTGCATTTACTGTCTTCTTGAATTATTTTGTATTTTTGCCTTCCTAACGGTTTTTTAAGGGCCTGTTCTTGTGCTGCAAAAATTACCGACTCTGTTTTTTTATTACTTTCTCAACCGTTGTCAGGTCAAGTTGCTGTTAGCGGTGTTCTCGATGCTGTGAAGATATTTTCTATGAAATGTGTTATTTTCCCATCTTTGAGGTCTCACTTTTACTTGGTTAGTCTTCTCTTCCAAATTTGTCTCCATGGGTGTAAGCAAAAAACTCTCTTTCTTTACCTAAATTGGCAGTTTTTCCTTGTTTGCGGCAGATAATCAACCATTCAGGTATCGTTTTTTCTTCTTTAACAACTTGCTTCACTTCTAATATCCCTCAGCCTTTTGTTTTGCGTGATAGGTTGAGCTTATCAATATCACTGCGAGGATTGAGGCCATCGTATATCGTCATTAACTATCGAGTTTTTCTGTCCAAATCTTCCACCTCTAGCTGGCTCCATTCCACAATGCTTGCTGTATATCTCAGAATATTTATGGCCCAGGTGTTAATTGCTTTTATGAAATTTCCAGCATTAAGCAATTACTTCAGAAGTTTTCTTAATCGCCTTATATATTCTGTTCTAGTTTTTTCTTCGATCTTATTGTGCAGAATTTCTGATGCTTCTAAAATTTCCATATATTGATAATTATCTTCGAATTTTACTGCCTTGAATTTTTCACAATTGAGCAGCTTGATTTCGTTCGGATCTTTAAACTTTCCTCTTCTTATTCCAGTAATTGCGCATTTGCCAAAGCCAAAATCCATTGATATATCTTGACTGAATACGTACACAGTATTAAGCAATGATCCGAGTTCATTCTCTAATTTTGTGTACAGCTTCAGACCGTCCATGTATAAAAGGTGAGATATCTTTGCACTTTTTTTTGCGCGGTTTGACACCCATGAGAAGTTTAATTTAAATTTCTAGTTAAGTGGATCAGTGACAAGATAATCAATGAAGGAGATAACCAGTCTCCTTGAAAGATACCGCTTTTTATGTTTACCTACCCAATTTCTTCTCTATTTAGGACCAACGTTGTTTTCAACGTCTTCGCTAATACAGAATAGTTCTGTGCATATTAAAATCCAACTGTGAGGCATGGAATCATTTTTGAAAAATTGATTTCTGCAGAAATGTCGAATTTTCCTTGTACTGTTCAATGGGTGCACTGTATTTTATTATTTTAGCTGCATCTTCAAGTGCGAATATTTTTGCTTCATTTTCTATAATACTTCATCAATCGGTCATGTTGGGATATTATATCTCGTTATGATTCGGGTTTTCATGTTTTCAGCTTCTTTTCCTTAAGGTTTTTCAAATTGCTTCATCTGCTCCGAGTTTAAGAATTTTATTCCCAGTCTATGCTTCCACTTTCCGGAGCCTTACTGCGTTTGGGTTCATTAGTATTATAGCCTAATTCAGATGATACTACGTAGCTATTGAGTACATAAATTGATTCGTTTGTCCAATAGTTCCAGTAGGGATAGTCCTTGAAGCTTTATTGGCTTCTTGTAGGAGTTCCTTCAGTTTTTTGTTGAGGTACTTGTCTCAATACTGAAAGCCTGCACTTTCCAGGTTGGACTCGATAATTTGCTCGACAATTTATGTGGTGAGTTCTTGTTCCTTCTCTGATAGACTCCTTTCAAGTATTTGTATATGTCACTTCAGGGTCAGTACAATCTCCTTTTACAGCTTGAACGTTCAGTGCATCTAGGTCAAGTTCACTAAATATCTTGCGTTTCATAACGAAGATGCGCTGCTGCATCAACCTTTCGAATGAAATTTGCGAATTTTGGTGTTGTTCAAGCCAAAGTTGGAGCATTCGTTTCTGAAATCCCCTACCTAAGGGGGCTTGAACCATAGAAGCACTGCATGACTTGTCGATTTTCAGCCATGATTCACTTTTTCATAGTAATTACTTTCGAGTTCTACAGATTTTACTCCTGTAGCTAACTTGTAACTTTATGTCCAGGGATCCCAACATCCACTGAGTTCCTTGATAATCCGCGCAACGACCATTGCGGTATAGCGTTCCGATTTGTCTTGGGCAAGGTACCTGAGGGAGAAGACAGACTCCCACTGCGTGAGGTGGAAAAATAGGAAAATGCGAACGAATCACCCTTGGCCCTCGAATATTCTAATAGCACTGGGGGAAGGAGCAAGATGAAAGAAATACAGAGGGAAAGAAAAGTAGGGATCAATCTACACATAATAAAAGAAGTATATATCACATGAAGTAAGGCGTGGTCCAGCTATATATATATATATATCTTTATTTTATTATTTTATGAATGCCTTATATATTTTAATATTTCCTAATGAACAGGAAATGAAACATTTTCTTCTTCCATTCCAGCCGTCCAGTATGCCACATGTCATTCTTTCATGTGCTACTCTTACTACACGCAGTCTATCCTAGGCACAAAATTCACAGCAAAGGATTGTGACTGTTGCCAAGACACGTGCACAATATTTTCTTCTACAAGTACTAACACCGTAGGATTTGGTTTTGAGAAAAATACGGAAACAGGAACATTTTGCGTGATCACATAATTACTTGGGTAAGTGACATCAGGAAATTAGGAAATTATAATACCCTAGGGGTATAATGATATAAGTATACGTTTGTAATCATTAATGAGATTATTGCATATCAGTAATTGATAATGTTATAATTGTGCACTCCTTGAAGAGAACCACAAGACACCTGAACGTCATCGCACTTGATTGGCCTCCACAAAGCCCTGATCTTAATCCTATGGAACATCTGCGGGATAAACTGAAGTGCTGAGTGAAATAAAGGGATGTTCGCCATACAATAGTCCACTACACTCGTTACATATCTACAGCAAGAATGGTCTTCCAAAATTCCCATTGATCGGTATCGTACGTTTGGTAAAGTATTCTCCCTAGGATTGCTGTAGTCATGGCAACGAAAGGAGGTCCTACTACACATCTTATTAAGGCAAGCACTATGGCTGTTTGTTTCTTGCACTATGGCACCCGCTGATTTCTGTCCAGTGTATATATCTATCCTGATCGCTTTCTATTATAATTACTGTGAAACCGTACTTAAAAAGGTTTAGAAGAACTTCGCGTATTAAGGAATACCATTCAGTACAC